>NW_027489266.1:0-61593 GCF_050948215.1 Halictus rubicundus | reverse complement strand
ACATCATTTGGACTGTCTTTAATGAGATTGTAATTTTTATCGTAACATTACGTATCAGTGAAACTTGGTCGATTACACCCGAATTTCACCTCATTTTCATCAGGAAAATCCCCTCCATTCGCTCGTCACAATTTCATGAGGATATATTGCACAATCTAAAAGTTTAAACTTTCATTCGTGCGCGATTCTCCATCCGTTTACATTGTATGTCGTCTGTCGTCGCTGGGTCTTTGAAGCTCGGCACTCGGCAAAAGTTATTCGAGCATTTATTTGAAGCCTTCGAATAAATGATACAGATGAAAGATGAAAAAATTTCTCGTAGTTCGAATAAATCCGCTTCGAATAAAAAAAAGTATCTTTATTCGTCGGATAAATTCTCGTCGAATAAAATTATTTATTCGATACTCGTCGAATAAGGATACCTTTTTTATTCGAACCTTCGAATAACGAATAAAGATGAAGTATCTTTTATTCGAATCGTTATTTAAATAATTTTTATCTAATAATGCCCAACTCTGGGCACACCAGAATGACTGGCATTCAAAAGGAGAGAATATCCGTCTACGATACATATAATGTTGCACGGAGAAGCGGACAGCGAAACTAGAGAAGCGTCCTCCCCGAGGAGTGGGCCACACATTGTCGGCTATATCGGTGTGAGGCCAGAAGACCACTACTAATCCAATCACAAAACTTCTTTATTTTTCGTTATTTTTTTTTTTTTTAACTTTTACCAACATATTCGTGACATTTTTCTGGTTAAAATGAAACCAAATATGATATAATTCCGACGATAATTGCTTGTGTAATGAACGATTGATGTTTCGGACGCGAAAAAGGACAGCGTATGGGAAAGAAAGAGCCGCGGAGAGTCGAAGCGTTCGGAAAAGATGAAAGACTGGCGTGAGCTCAGGCCTTTAAATAAAAAAATAAACTTTTTCATTATTAATTATTTTTCTATCGGACTTTCACCAACATACTCGTGGCATTTTTCTAAGGAAAACGGTACCAAATATGACAAAATTCCGATGATATTTACTTGTGTAATGAACGACGGAAGTTTCGGATGCAAAGAAGGACAGCATATGAAAAGAAAGAGACGCGGCGAGTCCTTCCCGTCTCGAGTTCGACAGCTCGGTTTTCGCCGCGGACAAATAGATGTGGTTACTAATGTATATGTATTGACAATTACTCACAGAAAGTTAAATTTAACAATACAATTAATGATTATACATAAAGTTTATTGCTGATAAAATATAAAGAATATTAAATGTAAAGAAACAATTCTATAAGGTATAAAAAATAGCAATCAATACGATTATAATTAAAACTTAAAATGACAGACACTTTTCAAAACTTTTATCTCTACCTCTATGTTAGGGATACAGAAGCTGAAAATTTCATCGAAATCGGTTGACGGAGAAAAAAACAACGTGCATTGCAAGATATAAGAATCTGTGTATCTGCGTGTCTGTACAAATAGCAATAATACTGCCACCAAATAGCTTTATATGGATAAGATCCGTCGAAAGTTAGTTTCATTACATAACACTTTTATTTCGTTACTACCTTTACTTGAATAATTGCAGTCCAGCATTAGAAGTGGTATTATCGGTTAAATAAGTAAAAAAAATAATTTTCTGTGTTTGTTACTACGGATCACAATAAGAACGATTGAATTTTGTCATTACTTGAATATTGTATTTATTCTTTTTTTTTTATTCTATAACTATTACAGAATATATTTTGTTGAATAATCATTATTTTATAAATATCGCAATAAGTTCCAAATTAATTAATTTCACCTATAAACTATCGATTATAAAATAATGATTACAATGGTGAATAATACGGAAAATAAGAAGGCAATAATAGTGTAATGAAATTATACAATAAAAAATAATTATTCTCATTCTACGCATTATCCGTTTATTTATTGCCTATGTCACTGACGTTTCTTCCGTAATTCACGAGCAAATGTTCTATTTAGGTAGCGAGCGCGGCATGTTTAGCGATGTTGGTATTTGAGATCAGTGATAGTTCCACTTTCTTAGTTCCACAACCGACGAGAGTATCTCGACATTGGGGCCGTTACCGACCGATCCCAGCACCCACCTGGCACTAGGCCTGCAGCCAAGCTCGCATATGCGAGCCGAGCTCGGGTCCAGTCGAGCCGGGACTCGCTTTTCGAGTCGAGTCGAGTACTCGCACGATGCGAGCTGCTCGCAACGAAGCGAACGGCTCGAAATAAAATCAGGCGTAAAATGACATGATGCGAGTTACAGCAGGAAGATCAGCACATTGATATTATCAAGCATTTTAGTATATTGACAATGCTAAATGTTTGCGATGTTTTATTATATATTTTGATAGTGAAATGTTGATTCAGAATTTGTATAACCCTTATTGAAAATAATTATGCAATAACAACTATTTCCTAGATTTATGTAAATAACTAGATGTGATCTGTAAAGAACGGTATTTTATATATTCCTTTATATTATACTCCGGTTCACTGTACAGTCGTAAAAATGTGTTGTCGCAAAATTGTTTATAATGTTGAAAATTAACGTGAAACCAAGTTGGAAGTTGGAAGTTCCAACAGCCTGTCATTCGGTACTGTGCAAGTATAGGTGATAAGATTTAAAAGGGCATAGCCGATTAAGATGGTCAAAACAATTGGAACCGCAAAAAGATTCCATTTCAAACAGTATTGATTTCTTGATTTTCTGGAAATGACAGACGTAGATTTCAAAATTCTTTTCACGGAATCTTACCAATTTTCACAAGCAATTTCATATCTGGCGGAAATCGTAGACGAACACGATAATATAAATATTCATTGCCTAATCAATGTTACTTCAATATTTTTAAAACATTAAAAAAATATTGTTAAAATCACATGAATAAATAATATAAGAAATTGAAAAAATAAAGATGATGTATGGGAAAAAACATTTACCACCGACGGGATAAGAACCCCAGCGTATCCGCTCCTTAGTTCGACACACGTCCGGCGATGTTACAAAACTTTACGAACATTCTGGTATATATCACACAAAATACAATTTATTCTTTCTCTTAAATCACATTTCTTAGGTCAAAGAATTACTTGTTTCAATTTAATAATGCTAAAAATTACTTAATATATAGCTGCGATAAAACCAACAAGTGTAACTTTCCTCCTAATAGCAAAAACGTCGAAAAAATTCGGTTTTTATTGTTTTTTGACGATGATGTCCCACAACAAAAAATCTAAAAAAAATTGACGACACTGCCTGTTATAGTACTTTAACAAGGAACTAAACAGTAGAATAGCATGTTTTCAAATTTTTGAGAAATCTGTATTTTTCCGATTTTTTGGAGGTTTTTCATTTTTTTTACGACCACAGTTTGTAACAAAAAAATCTGAAAGTTTAAACTTTCATACGTGCGCGATTCTCCATCCGTTTACATTGTATGTCGTCTGTCGTCGCTGGGTCTTTGAAGCTCGGCACTCGGCAAAAGTTATTCGAGCATTTATTTGAAGCCTTCGAATAAATGATACAGATGAAAGATGAAAAAATTTCTCGTAGTTCGAATAAATCCGCTTCGAATAAAAAAAAGTATCTTTATTCGTCGGATAAATTCTCGTCGAATAAAATTATTTATTCGATACTCGTCGAATAAGGATACCTTTTTTATTCGAACCTTCGAATAACGAATAAAGATGAAGTATCTTTTATTCGAATCGTTATTTAAATAATTTTTATCTAATAATGCCCAACTCTGGGCACACCAGAATGACTGGCATTCAAAAGGAGAGAATATCCGTCTACGATACATATAATGTTGCACGGAGAAGCGGACAGCGAAACTAGAGAAGCGTCCTCCCCGAGGAGTGGGCCACACATTGTCGGCTATATCGGTGTGAGGCCAGAAGACCACTACTAATCCAATCACAAAACTTCTTTATTTTTCGTTATTTTTTTTTTTTTTAACTTTTACCAACATATTCGTGACATTTTTCTGGTTAAAATGAAACCAAATATGATATAATTCCGACGATAATTGCTTGTGTAATGAACGATTGATGTTTCGGACGCGAAAAAGGACAGCGTATGGGAAAGAAAGAGCCGCGGAGAGTCGAAGCGTTCGGAAAAGATGAAAGACTGGCGTGAGCTCAGGCCTTTAAATAAAAAAATAAACTTTTTCATTATTAATTATTTTTCTATCGGACTTTCACCAACATACTCGTGGCATTTTTCTAAGGAAAACGGTACCAAATATGACAAAATTCCGATGATATTTACTTGTGTAATGAACGACGGAAGTTTCGGATGCAAAGAAGGACAGCATATGAAAAGAAAGAGACGCGGCGAGTCCTTCCCGTCTCGAGTTCGACAGCTCGGTTTTCGCCGCGGACAAATAGATGTGGTTACTAATGTATATGTATTGACAATTACTCACAGAAAGTTAAATTTAACAATACAATTAATGATTATACATAAAGTTTATTGCTGATAAAATATAAAGAATATTAAATGTAAAGAAACAATTCTATAAGGTATAAAAAATAGCAATCAATACGATTATAATTAAAACTTAAAATGACAGACACTTTTCAAAACTTTTATCTCTACCTCTATGTTAGGGATACAGAAGCTGAAAATTTCATCGAAATCGGTTGACGGAGAAAAAAACAACGTGCATTGCAAGATATAAGAATCTGTGTATCTGCGTGTCTGTACAAATAGCAATAATACTGCCACCAAATAGCTTTATATGGATAAGATCCGTCGAAAGTTAGTTTCATTACATAACACTTTTATTTCGTTACTACCTTTACTTGAATAATTGCAGTCCAGCATTAGAAGTGGTATTATCGGTTAAATAAGTAAAAAAAATAATTTTCTGTGTTTGTTACTACGGATCACAATAAGAACGATTGAATTTTGTCATTACTTGAATATTGTATTTATTCTTTTTTTTTTATTCTATAACTATTACAGAATATATTTTGTTGAATAATCATTATTTTATAAATATCGCAATAAGTTCCAAATTAATTAATTTCACCTATAAACTATCGATTATAAAATAATGATTACAATGGTGAATAATACGGAAAATAAGAAGGCAATAATAGTGTAATGAAATTATACAATAAAAAATAATTATTCTCATTCTACGCATTATCCGTTTATTTATTGCCTATGTCACTGACGTTTCTTCCGTAATTCACGAGCAAATGTTCTATTTAGGTAGCGAGCGCGGCATGTTTAGCGATGTTGGTATTTGAGATCAGTGATAGTTCCACTTTCTTAGTTCCACAACCGACGAGAGTATCTCGACATTGGGGCCGTTACCGACCGATCCCAGCACCCACCTGGCACTAGGCCTGCAGCCAAGCTCGCATATGCGAGCCGAGCTCGGGTCCAGTCGAGCCGGGACTCGCTTTTCGAGTCGAGTCGAGTACTCGCACGATGCGAGCTGCTCGCAACGAAGCGAACGGCTCGAAATAAAATCAGGCGTAAAATGACATGATGCGAGTTACAGCAGGAAGATCAGCACATTGATATTATCAAGCATTTTAGTATATTGACAATGCTAAATGTTTGCGATGTTTTATTATATATTTTGATAGTGAAATGTTGATTCAGAATTTGTATAACCCTTATTGAAAATAATTATGCAATAACAACTATTTCCTAGATTTATGTAAATAACTAGATGTGATCTGTAAAGAACGGTATTTTATATATTCCTTTATATTATACTCCGGTTCACTGTACAGTCGTAAAAATGTGTTGTCGCAAAATTGTTTATAATGTTGAAAATTAACGTGAAACCAAGTTGGAAGTTGGAAGTTCCAACAGCCTGTCATTCGGTACTGTGCAAGTATAGGTGATAAGATTTAAAAGGGCATAGCCGATTAAGATGGTCAAAACAATTGGAACCGCAAAAAGATTCCATTTCAAACAGTATTGATTTCTTGATTTTCTGGAAATGACAGACGTAGATTTCAAAATTCTTTTCACGGAATCTTACCAATTTTCACAAGCAATTTCATATCTGGCGGAAATCGTAGACGAACACGATAATATAAATATTCATTGCCTAATCAATGTTACTTCAATATTTTTAAAACATTAAAAAAATATTGTTAAAATCACATGAATAAATAATATAAGAAATTGAAAAAATAAAGATGATGTATGGGAAAAAACATTTACCACCGACGGGATAAGAACCCCAGCGTATCCGCTCCTTAGTTCGACACACGTCCGGCGATGTTACAAAACTTTACGAACATTCTGGTATATATCACACAAAATACAATTTATTCTTTCTCTTAAATCACATTTCTTAGGTCAAAGAATTACTTGTTTCAATTTAATAATGCTAAAAATTACTTAATATATAGCTGCGATAAAACCAACAAGTGTAACTTTCCTCCTAATAGCAAAAACGTCGAAAAAATTCGGTTTTTATTGTTTTTTGACGATGATGTCCCACAACAAAAAATCTAAAAAAAATTGACGACACTGCCTGTTATAGTACTTTAACAAGGAACTAAACAGTAGAATAGCATGTTTTCAAATTTTTGAGAAATCTGCATTTTTCCGATTTTTTGGAGGTTTTTCATTTTTTTTTACGACCACAGTTTGTAACAAAAAAATCTGAAAAAATTATCAAAAATCAGCCTTAGAATCCAAAATATGTCACATTTTTTTCAGAATTTTAGAAAGCATCAGAGTGCGGGAAATACGCGGAGAAGCGCGAAATCTAATTTACCCTGTAACTAACCTCATGGGCAAGATAGGGGGTTGAAATTTTACTCAGAGGGGTTTTTCCTCTGGCGGCGTCCTCTTGCTCTGGCCGGGGCTGGTTCCTTCGGGACACCGGCCCCGAGCGGGGCACGAGGACTCCGGGAGCTGTGGGTGGACCGAGCTGGGGCTCGGGAAGCCCAATCCGAAGGCTCCAGGGATGGCGACACCGGGCGGGTCCCTCCGCCCGGGGTCTTATAGCGTAGGCAGTGGGGGAGGTTAACCCCTCCCCCGGGGTATGATGATAGCTGGGGGGTGTCCTGTTGAGTACTCGCGTGATCCAGGCACCTCCCGTGTAGCTTAGGTGGGCGTGAGGTTTTAGTGGGTAGTCTCCGGGGGCTCGCCCCCGGGGAGAATCCCACATAACCCCGGCTTCCCCCAGGGAGTCGGGGTATGTATAAAACATTTCCTCACGATAAAAAAAAAAAAAAAAAAAAAAAAGAGGGGTTTTTCCTCTAAGGGCAGTTTTGACCATAAATCGGCTAGGCCCTTTTAAAAGGATCTGATGTCTACGTTCAACACTCGTCATACTTTCTGTTTAGTTAATATTTTAATCTAAATCTTTTTTCAATTTGCAATTGTTGGCTCTTCTCCATGGATAACAGTCGATCTTTTATACGATGGTCCAAAATCATGCTAACTACCAAATAATTCGTAGTGGCAGCAAAGTTAAATCTACTTCCTAGCTCGACAATTAACGCAATTATATAACGCAATTTTTCCTGCGTTTTCATTACATGTCATCTAGTAAATTAATCTATCTAGCTTGGCAGAACAGCTGAAGTCGTTTGGTCGATTTATAAAAAAAGTTATTCTGATTTAAAGTGTCTGCCATCAATTATGAGACTGACTGCATAATGTATAACGAGAAGCGGCCGCACGTTTCTCGCTAAGCAACCTGCGCTATCTCCATGTTTATAATTGTGCAGTGTGAAAATGGTTTACTGCCTTTTTGGTTCGTTATCTCGGCCATTTCTTCTAAAAAGTGTACTTCCGTACAATGGGACAGTAGGGCTCTCATCAGCGAGCTAAGGTTTATGACCGGCTCTCGCCTGCACTCGCCCACTTAGGTCACCCGCTCTGAGTATTTAATCTACCGGCACGCGTATGCGTTTTGCTCTTCCTCCCTCCCCATCGAGCCACTAGCTTAGTTATTCATTATCGAAAAATATAAAAGTCTAAGACAATCTATTCTCAGGTTAGTTAGCTCAGATTCTGTCAAACAGTTTTTCTCAGCTTACCAGAATTCAGTCTTTTGACCTTTGGTGCGAGTACCAGTGTGGCGGCCTGTCCAAAGAGCACGCCGACGAACCGCCAGCATACACATTGTAGACGCGGCGGCGACCTCGTATAAATACACATCAATATTATACAATATTGTTTATATACCCATTCCTTTCAAAAACTATTTAACGAAGCTTAACGTTAATTTTTAACATTATAAACAATTTTGCAACAACACATTTTTACGACTGTACACTGAACCCCGGAGTATAATATAAAGGAATATATAAAATACCGTTCTTTACAGATCACACAGCTAGTTATTTACATAAATCTAGGAAATAGTTGTTATTGCATAATTATTTTCAATAAGGGTTATAGAAATTCTGAATCAACATTTCACTATCAAAATATATAATAAAACATCGCAAACATTTAGCATTGTCAATATACTAAAATGCTTGATAATATCGATGTGCTGATCTTCCCGCTGTAACTCGCATCATGTCATTTTACGCCTGATTTTATTTCGAGCAGCTCGCATCGGTGCGGATAGCTCGCATCGTGCGAGTACTCGACTCGACTCGCACAATCGAGCCGAGCTAAGCTCAACCAGAGTTGGGCAAAATATTTATCTAAATAAAAATTTCGAGTAACGAATAAAAGATAAAAAAATTTTTATTTCCTTTTGGTATGTGTTGTGGTTTGGGTGTTCAGTAAAGGATTCACCCAATATAACAATAACCATTTATTAAATAAGCAACAAAAACTCAACGACGTAACAAGGAACAAAGAAAATGAAATAACAATGAAACAAGAACTACGGATAAACGACTATACGAACAACTGACGGCGAATGACGACTTCTCACAACGACTGACTGACTTGAACTGACTGACTGACTGACTGACCCTGTCATCCGTCAGAATCCGCGCTTATATCCTCCAGGAATTTCCTTCGAACAAGAAAACTTCTGGAGTGGGGATGTCGCTTCCTGTACGTGCCACTTGGAGAAAGTTCGTGTCCTTGCACCGAACATCCGTGTCCTGGCGAAAGTCAAGGGTTGGCGGCCAAATGTGCACGCCAAGGAAAAACCCCGAACCTGGTCGCCAAATGTGCACCCCAGGTAGGAACAGACTTCCGGCGACTAAGTGTGCGCTCGGGAAGAGCTTGGGCCTGGCGACCAAGTGCGTCCAAGGTCCCAGCCCGCAGACGACGCTCCTACCTGGGTCCGATCAACCCTTCTCCAAGGGGTCCGCCACATTACTTGAATATTGTATTTATTCTTTTTTTTTATTCTATAACTATTACAGAATATATTTTGTTGAATAATCATTATTTTATAAATATCGCAAGAAGTTCCAAATTAATTAATTACACCTATAAATTATCGATTATAAAATAATGATTACAATGGTGAACAATATGGAAAATAAGAAGGCAATAAGAGTGTAATGAAATTATACAATAAAAGATAATTATTTTCATTCTACGCATTATACGTTTATTTATTGCCTCTGTCACTGACGTTTTTTCCATAATTCACGAGCAAATGTTCTTTTAGTTCCACAACCGACGAGAGTATCTCGACATTAGGGCCGTTACCGACCGCTCCCAGCACCCACCTGGCACCCACTTTGAGACTCGCAGTTTAACACGGGGGCTGGCAGTCTTTATATATATATATATATATATATATATCTCGTGGGTGCACTGATCCACCGACCAGATATATATAAAGACTGACAGCCTTACGGGAGAATGTGTCGCTCGAAAAATACGGTGTTGTCTACCGCTCTCTAGGATAGATTTTGGCTGGAGTAAGAAACAGAAGGCCAACGACGGTATCTCGTCGGTGCAGAAGACCACTAAGGAACTTCTCGTCGCTGAGAAGGTGAATCATCACGGACCCATATCGATTATCAAATGTTACATTCTCCGACAAACGTATTCAAATTAAAAAGATATTTTTTTTTAGTGTTGCTTTTTAAGATCTAAAATATTAAAAGTAAAACTAATATCAAGGACGAAAAATTCGTCAAAATATTTTACGTAAGAAATTATTAAAGCATAATTTTAGGAAAATCAATTTCTACTTCCATATGAGATACCTTAATTTGTAATTTAAAAATATTTCATGAACAAGCATTATTTCCTTACACTTTTTTTTTTATAGATAATTGTTCCAAGAATCGATCTGTGGGAACAGAAATATGTTGAAAACCAGAGTAGCGTTTATTTAACGTACTATTCCGAATAGTATAGAGTTTGAGAGAGAATCACGTGGATGAATTAATATAATATAAAATAATATAATTGTAGAAGCAAAGATGGGCAAATTTTTATTGAAATAGACATTTCAAACAGCGAATAAAAGATAAAAAATGATTTGTTACGCGTCAAATAAAAATAATTATGTTATCTCTATTCCGCACGTAATGAATTTATTCGACGAATAAAGATTTTTTTATAAAGACCGACCAACAGCCTACAATGTAAGCAGATGGAGAATCCAACATTATTGGCAATTTATGCTTTTATGTTTTTAATCAGAACAATATTGTTAATACGAATGAGTTGTAGAGCTCATCCCGATCAAAATGAGTCTAAACACGACATCATTTGGACTGTCTTTAATGAGATTGTAATTTTTATCGTAACATTACGTATCAGTGAAACTTGGTCGATTACACCCGAATTTCACCTCATTTTCATCAGGAAAATCCCCTCCATTCGCTCGTCACAATTTCATGAGGATATATTGCACAATCTAAAAGTTTAAACTTTCATTCGTGCGCGATTCTCCATCCGTTTACATTGTATGTCGTCTGTCGTCGCTGGGTCTTTGAAGCTCGGCACTCGGCAAAAGTTATTCGAGCATTTATTTGAAGCCTTCGAATAAATGATACAGATGAAAGATGAAAAAATTTCTCGTAGTTTGAATAAATCCGCTTCGAATAAAAAAAAGTATCTTTATTCGTCGGATAAATTCTCGTCGAATAAAATTATTTATTCGATACTCGTCGAATAAGGATACCTTTTTTATTCGAACCTTCGAATAACGAATAAAGATGAAGTATCTTTTATTCGAATCGTTATTTAAATAATTTTTATCTAATAATGCCCAACTCTGGGCACACCAGAATGACTGGCATTCAAAAGGAGAGAATATCCGTCTACGATACATATAATGTTGCACGGAGAAGCGGACAGCGAAACTAGAGAAGCGTCCTCCCCGAGGAGTGGGCCACACATTGTCGGCTATATCGGTGTGAGACCAGAAGACCACTACTAATCCAATCACAAAGCTTCTTTATTTTTCGTTATTTTTTTTTTTTTTTAACTTTTACCAACATATTCGTGACATTTTTCTGATTAAAATGAAACCAAATATGATATAATTCCGACGATAATTGCTTGTGTAATGAACGATTGATGTTTCGGACGCGAAAAAGGACAGCGTATGGGAAAGAAAGAGCCGCGGAGAGTCGAAGCGTTCGGAAAAGATGAAAGACTGGCGTGAGCTCAGGCCTTTAAATAAAAAAATAAACTTTTTCATTATTAATTATTTTTCTATCGGACTTTCACCAACATACTCGTGGCATTTTTCTAAGGAAAACGGTACCAAATATGACAAAATTCCGATGATATTTACTTGTGTAATGAACGACGGAAGTTTCGGACGCAAAGAAGGACAGCATATGAAAAGAAAGAGACGCGGCGAGTCCTTCCCGTCTCGAGTTCGACAGCTTGGTTTTCGCCGCGGACAAATAGATGTGGTTACTAATGTATATGTATTGACAATTACTCACAGAAAGTTAAATTTAACAATACAATTAATGATTATACATAAAGTTTATTGCTGATAAAATATAAAGAATATTAAATGTAAAGAAACAATTCTATAAGGTATAAAAAATAGCAATCAATACAATTATAATTAAAACTTAAAATGACAGACACTTTTCAAAACTTTTATCTCTAGCTCTATGTTAGGGATACAGAAGCTGAAAATTTCATCGAAATCGGTTGACGGAGAAAAAAACAACGTGCATTGCAAGATATAAGAATCTGTGTATCTGTGTGCCTGTACAAATAGCAATAATACTGCCACCAAATAGCTTTATATGGATAAGATCCGTCGAAAGTTAGTTTCATTACATAACACTTTTATTTCGTTACTACCTTTACTTGAATAATTGCAGTCCAGCATTAGAAGTGGTATTATCGGTTAAATAAGTAAAAAAAAATAATTTTCTGTGTTTGTTACTACGGATCACAATAAGAACGATTGAATTTTGTCATTACTTGAATATTGTATTTATTCTTCTTTTTTTTTTATTCTATAACTATTACAGAATATATTTTGTTGAATAATCATTATTTTATAAATATCGCAATAAGTTCCAAATTAATTAATTTCACCTATAAACTATCGATTATAAAATAATGATTACAATGGTGAATAATATGGAAAATAAGAAGGCAATAATAGTGTAATGAAATTATACAATAAAAAATAATTATTCTCATTCTACGCATTATCCGTTTATTTATTGCCTATGTCACTGACGTTTCTTCCGTAATTCACGAGCAAATGTTCTATTTAGGTAGCGAGCGCGGCATGTTTAGCGATGTTGGTATTTGAGATCAGTGATAGTTCCACTTTCTTAGTTCCACAACCGACGAGAGTATCTCGACATTGGGGCCGTTACCGACCGATCCCAGCACCCACCTGGCACTAGGCCTGCAGCCAAGCTCGCATATGCGAGCCGAGCTCGGGTCCAGTCGAGCCGGGACTCGCTTTTCGAGTCGAGTCGAGTACTCGCACGATGCGAGCTGCTCGCAACGAAGCGAACGGCTCGAAATAAAATCAGGCGTAAAATGACATGATGCGAGTTACAGCAGGAAGATCAGCACATTGATATTATCAAGCATTTTAGTATATTGACAATGCTAAATGTTTGCGATGTTTTATTATATATTTTGATAGTGAAATGTTGATTCAGAATTTGTATAACCCTTATTGAAAATAATTATGCAATAACAACTATTTAGATTTATGTAAATAACTAGATGTGATCTGTAAAGAACGGTATTTTATATATTCCTTTATATTATACTCCGGTTCACTGTACCGTGTAGTCGTAAAAATGTGTTGTCGCAAAATTGTTTATAATGTTGAAAATTAACGTGAAACCAAGTTGGAAGTTGGAAGTTCCAACAGCCTGTCATTCGGTACTGTGCAAGTATAGGTGATAAGATTTAAAAGGGCATAGCCGATTAAGATGGTCAAAACAATTGGAACCGCAAAAAGATTCCATTTCAAACAGTATTGATTTCTTGATTTTCTGGAAATGACAGACGTAGATTTCAAAATTCTTTTCACGGAATCTTACCAATTTTCACAAGCAATTTCATATCTGGCGGAAATCGTAGACGAACACAATAATATAAATATTCATTGCCTAATCAATGTTACTTCAATATTTTTAAAACATTAAAAAAATATTGTTAAAATCACACGAATAAATAATATAAGAAATTGAAAAAATAAAGATGATGTATGGGAAAAAACATTTACCACCGACGGGATAAGAACCCCAGCGTATCCGCTCCTTAGTTCGACACGTCCGGCGATGTTACAAAACTTTACGAACATTCTGGTATATATCACACAAAATACAATTTATTCTTTCTCTTAAATCACATTTCTTAGGTCAAAGAATTACTTGTTTCAATTTAATAATGCTAAAAATTACTTAATATATAGCTGCGATAAAACCAACAAGTGTAACTTTCCTCCTAATAGCAAAAACGTCGAAAAAATTCGGTTTTTATTGTTTTTTGACGATGATGTCCCACAACAAAAAATCTAAAAAAAATTGTCGACACTGCCTGTTATAGTACTTTAACAAGGAACTAAACAGTAGAATAGCATGTTTTCAAATTTTTGAGAAATCTGCATTTTTCCGATTTTTTGGAGGTTTTTCATTTTTTTTACGACCACAGTTTGTAACAAAAAAATCAGAAAGTTTAAACTTTCATACGTGCGCGATTCTCCATCCGTTTACATTGTATGTCGTCTGTTGTCGCTGGGTCTTTGAAGCTCGGCACTCGGCAAAAGTTATTCGAGCATTTATTTGAAGCCTTCGAATAAATGATACAGATGAAAGATGAAAAAATTTCTCGTAGTTCGAATAAATCCGCTTCGAATAAAAAAAAGTATCTCTATTCGTCGGATAAATTCTCGTCGAATAAAATTATTTATTCGATACTCGTCGAATAAGGATACCTTTTTTATTCGAACCTTCGAATAACGAATAAAGATGAAGTATCTTTTATTCGAATCGTTATTTAAATAATTTTTATCTAATAATGCCCAACTCTGGGCACACCAGAATGACTGGCATTCAAAAGGAGAGAATATCCGTCTACGATACATATAATGTTGCACGGAGAAGCGGACAGCGAAACTAGAGAAGCGTCCTCCCCGAGGAGTGGGCCACACATTGTCGGCTATATCGGTGTGAGACCAGAAGACCACTACTAATCCAATCACAAAACTTCTTTATTTTTCGTTATTTTTTTTTTTTTTTTAACTTTTACCAACATATTCGTGACATTTTTCTGATTAAAATGAAACCAAATATGATATAATTCCGACGATAATTGCTTGTGCAATGAACGATTGATGTTTCGGACGCGAAAAAGGACAGCGTATGGGAAAGAAAGAGCCGCGGAGAGTCGAAGCGTTCGGAAAAGATGAAAGACTGGCGTGAGCTCAGGCCTTTAAATAAAAAAATAAACTTTTTCATTATTAATTATTTTTCTATCGGACTTTCACCAACATACTCGTGGCATTTTTCTAAGGAAAACGGTACCAAATATGACAAAATTCCGATGATATTTACTTGTGTAATGAACGACGGACGTTTCGGACGCAAAGAAGGACAGCATATGAAAAGAAAGAGACGCGGCGAGTCCTTCCCGTCTCGAGTTCGACAGCTTGGTTTTCGCCGCGGACAAATAGATGTGGTTACTAATGTATATGTATTGACAATTACTCACAGAAAGTTAAATTTAAACAATACAATTAATGATTATACATAAAGTTTATTGCTTATAAAATATAAAGAATATTAAATGTAAAGAAACAATTCTATAAGGTATAAAAAATAGCAATCAATACAATTATAATTAAAACTTAAAATGACAGACACTTTTCAAAACTTTTATCTCTAGCTCTATGTTAGGGATACAGAAGCTGAAAATTTCATCGAAATCGGTTGACGGAGAAAAAAACAACGTGCATTGCAAGATATAAGAATCTGTGTATCTGTGTGCCTGTACAAATAGCAATAATACTGCCACCAAATAGCTTTATATGGATAAGATCCGTCGAAAGTTAGTTTCATTACATAACACTTTTATTTCGTTACTACCTTTACTTGAATAATTGCAGTCCAGCATTAGAAGTGGTATTATCGGTTAAATAAGTAAAAAAATAATTTTCTGTGTTTGTTACTACGGATCACAATAAGAACGATTGAATTTTGTCATTACTTGAATATTGTATTTGTTCTTTTTGTTTATTCTATAACTATTACAGAATATATTTTGTTGAATAATCATTATTTTATAAATATCGCAATAAGTTCCAAATTAATTAATTTCACCTATAAACTATCGATTATAAAATAATGATTACAATGGTGAATAATATGGAAAATAAGAAGGCAATAATAGTGTAATGAAATTATACAATAAAAAATAATTATTCTCATTCTACGCATTATCCGTTTATTTATTGCCTATGTCACTGACGTTTCTTCCGTAATTCACGAGCAAATGTTCTATTTAGGTAGCGAGCGCGGCATGTTTAGCGATGTTGGTATTTGAGATCAGTGATAGTTCCACTTTCTTAGTTCCACAACCGACGAGAGTATCTCGACATTGGGGCCGTTACCGACCGATCCCAGCACCCACCTGGCACTAGGCCTGCAGCCAAGCTCGCATATGCGAGCCGAGCTCGGGTCCAGTCGAGCCGGGACTCGCTTTTCGAGTCGAGTCGAGTACTCGCACGATGCGAGCTGCTAGCAACGAAGCGAACGGCTCGAAATAAAATCAGGCGTAAAATGACATGATGCGAGTTACAGCAGGAAGATCAGCACATTGATATTATCAAGCATTTTAGTATATTGACAATGCTAAATGTTTGCGATGTTTTATTATATATTTTGATAGTGAAATGTTGATTCAGAATTTGTATAACCCTTATTGAAAATAATTATGCAATAACAACTATTTAGATTTATGTAAATAACTAGATGTGATCTGTAAAGAACGGTATTTTATATATTCCTTTATATTATACTCCGGTTCACTGTACCGTGTAGTCGTAAAAATGTGTTGTCGCAAAATTGTTTATAATGTTGAAAATTAACGTGAAACCAAGTTGGAAGTTGGAAGTTCCAACAGCCTGTCATTCGGTACTGTGCAAGTATAGGTGATAAGATTTAAAAGGGCATAGCCGATTAAGATGGTCAAAACAATTGGAACCGCAAAAAGATTCCATTTCAAACAGTATTGATTTCTTGATTTTCTGGAAATGACAGACGTAGAGTTCAAAATTCTTTTCACGGAATCTTACCAATTTTCACAAGCAATTTCATATCTGGCGGAAATCGTAGACGAACACAATAATATAAATATTCATTGCCTAATCAATGTTACTTCAATATTTTTAAAACATTAAAAAAATATTGTTAAAATCACATGAATAAATAATATAAGAAATTGAAAAAATAAAGATGATGTATGGGAAAAAACATTTACCACCGACGGGATAAGAACCCCAGCGTATCCGCTCCTTAGTTCGACACACGTCCGGCGATGTTACAAAACTTTACGAACATTCTGGTATATATCACACAAAATACAATTTATTCTTTCTCTAAAATCACATTTCTTAGGTCAAAGAATTACTTGTTTCAATTTAATAATGCTAAAAATTACTTAATATATAGCTGCGATAAAACCAACAAGTGTAACTTTCCTCCTAATAGCAAAAACGTCGAAAAAATTCGGTTTTTATTGTTTTTTGACGATGATGTCCCACAACAAAAAATCTAAAAAAAATTGACGACACTGCCTGTTATAGTACTTTAACAAGGAACTAAACAGTAGAATAGCATTTTTCCGATTTTTTGGAGGTTTTTCATTTTTTTTACGACCACAGTTTGTAACAAAAAAATCAGAAAGTTTAAACTTTCATACGTGCGCGATTCTCCATCCGTTTACATTGTATGTCGTCTGTCGTCGCTGGGTCTTTGAAGCTCGGCACTCGGCAAAAGTTATTCGAGCATTTATTTGAAGCCTTCGAATAAATGATACAGATGAAAGATGAAAAAATTTCTCGTAGTTTGAATAAATCAAATAATACTGCCACCAAATAGCTTTATATGGATAAGATCCGTCGAAAGTTAGTTTCATTACATAACACTTTTATTTCGTTACTACCTTTACTTGAATAATTGCAGTCCAGCATTAGAAGTGGTATTATCGGTTAAATAAGTAAAAAAAAATAATTTTCTGTGTTTGTTACTACGGATCACAATAAGAACGATTGAATTTTGTCATTACTTGAATATTGTATTTATTCTTTTTTTTTTCATTCTATAACTATTACAGAATATATTTTGTTGAATAATCATTATTTTATAAATATCGCAATAAGTTCCAAATTAATTAATTACACCTATAAACTATCGATTATAAAACAATGATTACAATGGTGAATAATATGGAAAATAAGAAGGCAATAATAGTGTAATGAAATTATACAATAAAAAATAATTATTTTCATTCTACGCATTATCCGTTTATTTATTGCCTATGTCACTGACGTTTCTTCCGTAATTCACGAGCAAATGTTCTATTTAGGTAGCGAGCGCGGCATGTTTAGCGATGTTGGTATTTGAGATCAGTGATAGTTCCACTTTCTTAGTTCCACAACCGACGAGAGTATCTCGACATTGGGGCCGTTACCGACCGATCCCAGCACCCACCTGGCACTAGGCCTGCAGCCAAGCTCGCATATGCGAGCCGAGCTCGGGTCCAGTCGAGCCGGGACTCGCTTTTCGAGTCGAGTCGAGTACTCGCACGATGCGAGCTGCTCGCAACGAAGCGAACGGCTCGAAATAAAATCAGGCGTAAAATGACATGATGCGAGTTACAGCAGGAAGATCAGCACATTGATATTATCAAGCATTTTAGTATATTGACAATGCTAAATGTTTGCGATGTTTTATTATATATTTTGATAGTGAAATGTTGATTCAGAATTTGTATAACCCTTATTGAAAATAATTATGCAATAACAACTATTTCCTAGATTTATGTAAATAACTAGATGTGATCTGTAAAGAACGGTATTTTATATATTCCTTTATATTATACTCCGGTTCACTGTACAGTCGTAAAAATGTGTTGTCGCAAAATTGTTTATAATGTTGAAAATTAACGTGAAACCAAGTTGGAAGTTGGAAGTTCCAACAGCCTGTCATTCGGTACTGTGCAAGTATAGGTGATAAGATTTAAAAGGGCATAGCCGATTAAGATGGTCAAAACAATTGGAACCGCAAAAAGATTCCATTTCAAACAGTATTGATTTCTTGATTTTCTGGAAATGACAGACGTAGAGTTCAAAATTCTTTTCACGGAATCTTACCAATTTTCACAAGCAATTTCATATCTGGCGGAAATCGTAGACGAACACAATAATATAAATATTCATTGCCTAATCAATGTTACTTCAATATTTTTAAAACATTAAAAAAATATTGTTAAAATCACATGAATAAATAATATAAGAAATTGAAAAAATAAAGATGATGTATGGGAAAAAACATTTACCACCGACGGGATAAGAACCCCAGCGTATCCGCTCCTTAGTTCGACACACGTCCGGCGATGTTACAAAACTTTACGAACATTCTGGTATATATCACACAAAATACAATTTATTCTTTCTCTTAAATCACATTTCTTAGGTCAAAGAATTACTTGTTTCAATTTAATAATGCTAAAAATTACTTAATATATAGCTGCGATAAAACCAACAAGTGTAACTTTCCTCCTAATAGCAAAAACGTCGAAAAAATTCGGTTTTTATTGTTTTTTGACGATGATGTCCCACAACAAAAAATCTAAAAAAAATTGACGACACTGCCTGTTATAGTACTTTAACAAGGAACTAAACAGTAGAATAGCATGTTTTCAAATTTTTGAGAAATCTGCATTTTTCCGATTTTTTGGAGGTTTTTCATTTTTTGTTTACGACCACAGTTTGTAACAAAAAAATCTGAAAAAATTATCAAAAATCAGCCTTAGAATCCAAAATATGTCACATTTTTTTCAGAATTTTAGAAAGCATCAGAGTGCGGGAAATACGCGGAGAAGCGCGAAATCTAATTTACCCTGTAACTAACCTCATGGGCAAGATAGGGGGTTGAAATTTTACTCAGAGGGGTTTTTCCTCTAAGGGCAGTTTTGACCATAAATCGGCTAGGCCCTTTTAAAAGGATCTGATGTCTACGTTCAACACTCGTCATACTTTCTGTTTAGTTAATATTTTAATCTAAATCTTTTTTCAATTTGCAATTGTTGGCTCTTCTCCATGGATAACAGTCGATCTTTTATACGATGGTCCAAAATCATGCTAACTACCAAATAATTCGTAGTGGCAGCAAAGTTAAATCTACTTCCTAGCTCGACAATTAACGCAATTATATAACGCAATTTTTCCTGCGTTTTCATTACATGTCATCTAGTAAATTAATCTATCTAGCTTGGCAGAACAGCTGAAGTCGTTTGGTCGATTTATAAAAAAAGTTATTCTGATTTAAAGTGTCTGCCATCAATTATGAGACTGACTGCATAATGTATAACGAGAAGCGGCCGCACGTTTCTCGCTAAGCAACCTGCGCTATCTCCATGTTTATAATTGTGCAGTGTGAAAATGGTTTACTGCCTTTTTGGTTCGTTATCTCGGCCATTTCTTCTAAAAAGTGTACTTCCGTACAATGGGACAGTAGGGCTCTCATCAGCGAGCTAAGGTTTATGACCGGCTCTCGCCTGCACTCGCCCACTTAGGTCACCCGCTCTGAGTATTTAATCTACCGGCACGCGTATGCGTTTTGCTCTTCCTCCCTCCCCATCGAGCCACTAGCTTAGTTATTCATTATCGAAAAATATAAAAGTCTAAGACAATCTATTCTCAGGTTAGTTAGCTCAGATTCTGTCAAACAGTTTTTCTCAGCTTACCAGAATTCAGTCTTTTGACCTTTGGTGCGAGTACCAGTGTGGCGGCCTGTGCAAAGCGCACGCCGACGAACCGCCAGCATACATTGTAGACGCGGCGGCGACCTCGTATAAATACACATCAATATTATACAATATTGTTTATATACCCATTCCTTTCAAAAACTATTTAACGAAGCTTAACGTTAATTTTTAACATTATAAACAATTTTGCAACAACACATTTTTACGACTGTACACTGAACCCCGGAGTATAATATAAAGGAATATATAAAATACCGTTCTTTACAGATCACACAGCTAGTTATTTACATAAATCTAGGAAATAGTTGTTATTGCATAATTATTTTCAATAAGGGTTATAGAAATTCTGAATCAACATTTCACTATCAAAATATATAATAAAACATCGCAAACATTTAGCATTGTCAATATACTAAAATGCTTGATAATATCGATGTGCTGATCTTCCCGCTGTAACTCGCATCATGTCATTTTACGCCTGATTTTATTTCGAGCAGCTCGCATCGGTGCGGATAGCTCGCATCGTGCGAGTACTCGACTCGACTCGCACAATCGAGCCGAGCTAAGCTCAACCAGAGTTGGGCAAAATGTTTATCTAAATAAAAATTTCGAGTAACGAATAAAAGATAAAAAAATTTTTATTTCCTTTTGGTATGTGTTGTGGTTTGGGTGTTCAGTAAAGGATTCACCCAATATAACAATAACCATTTATTAAATAAGCAACAAAAACTCAACGACGTAACAAGGAACAAAGAAAATGAAATAACAATGAAACAAGAACTACGGATAAACGACTATACGAACAACTGACGGCGAATGACGACTTCTCACAACGACTGACTGACTTGAACTGACTGACTGACTGACCGACCCTGTCATCCGTCAGAATCCGCGCTTATATCCTCCAGGAATTTCCTTCGAACAAGAAAACTTCTGGAGTGGGGATGTCGCTTCCTGTACGTGCCCCTTGGAGAAAGTTCGTGTCCTTGCACCGAACATCCGTGTCCTGGCGAAAGTCAAGGGTTGGCGGCCAAATGTGCACGCCAAGGAAAAACCCCGAACCTGGTCGCCAAATGTGCACCCCAGGTAGGAACAGACTTCCGGCGACTAAGTGTGCGCTCGGGAAGAGCTTGGGCCTGGCGACCAAGTGCGTCCAAGGTCCCAGCCCGCAGACGACGCTCCTACCTGGGTCCGATCAACCCTTCTCCAAGGGGTCCGCCACATTACTTGAATATTGTATTTATTCTTTTTTTTTATTCTATAACTATTACAGAATATATTTTGTTGAATAATCATTATTTTATAAATATCGCAAGAAGTTCCAAATTAATTAATTACACCTATAAATTATCGATTATAAAATAATGATTACAATGGTGAACAATATGGAAAATAAGAAGGCAATAAGAGTGTAATGAAATTATACAATAAAAGATAATTATTTTCATTCTACGCATTATACGTTTATTTATTGCCTCTGTCACTGACGTTTTTTCCATAATTCACGAGCAAATGTTCTTTTAGTTCCACAACCGACGACAGTATCTCGACATTAGGGCCGTTACCGACCGCTCCCAGCACCCACCTGGCACCCACTTTGAGACTCGCAGTTTAACACGGGGGCTGGCAGTCTTTATATATATATATATATATATATATATATATATATATATATATATATATATATATATATATATATAAGTGGGTGCACTGATCCACCGACCAGATATATATAAAGACTGACAGCCTTACGGGAGAATGTGTCGCTCGAAAAATACGGTGTTGTCTACCGCTCTCTAGGATAGATTTTGGCTGGAGTAAGAAACAGAAGGCCAACGACGGTATCTCGTCGGTGCAGAAGACCACTAAGGAACTTCTCGTCGCTGAGAAGGTGAATCATCACGGACCCATATCGATTATCAAATGTTACATTCTCCGACAAACGTATTCAAATTAAAAAGATATTTTTTTTTAGTGTTGCTTTTTAAGATCTAAAATATTAAAAGTAAAACTAATATCAAGGACGAAAAATTCGTCAAAATATTTTACGTAAGAAATTATTAAAGCATAATTTTAGGAAAATCAATTTCTACTTCCATATGAGATACCTTAATTTGTAATTTAAAAATATTTCATGAACAAGCATTATTTCCTTACACTTTTTTTTTATAGATAACTGTTCCAAGAATCGATCTGTGGGAACAGAAATATGTTGAAAACCAGAGTAGCGTTTATTTAACGTACTATTCCGAATAGTATAGAGTTTGAGAGAGAATCACGTGGATGAATTAATATAATATAAAATAATATAATTGTAGAAGCAAAGATGGGCAAATTTTTATTGAAATAGACATTTCAAACAGCGAATAAAAGATAAAAAATGATTTGTTACGCGTCAAATAAAAATAATTATGTTATCTCTATTCCGCACGTAATGAATTTATTCGACGAATAAAGATTTTTTTATAAAGACCGACCAACAGCCTACAATGTAAGCAGATGGAGAATCCAACATTATTGGCAATTTATGCTTTTATGTTTTTAATCAGAACAATATTGTTAATACGAATGAGTTGTAGAGCTCATCCCGATCAAAATGAGTCTAAACACGACATCATTTGGACTGTCTTTAATGAGATTGTAATTTTTATCGTAACATTACGTATCAGTGAAACTTGGTCGATTACACCCGAATTTGATCTCATTTTCATCAGGAAAATCCCCTCCATTCGCTCGTCACAATTTCATGAGGATATATTGCACAATCTGAAAGTTTAAACTTTCATACGTGCGCGATTCTCCATCCGTTTACATTGTATGTCGTCTGTCGTCGCTGGGTCTTTGAAGCTCGGCACTCGGCAAAAGTTATTCGAGCATTTATTTGAAGCCTTCGAATAAATGATACAGATGAAAGATGAAAAAATTTCTCGTAGTTTGAATAAATCCGCTTCGAATAAAAAAAAGTATCTTTATTCGTCGGATAAATTCTCGTCGAATAAAATTATTTATTCGATACTCGTCGAATAAGGATACCTTTTTTATTCGAACCTTCGAATAACGAATAAAGATGAAGTATCTTTTATTCGAATCGTTATTTAAATAATTTTTATCTAATAATGCCCAACTCTGGGCACACCAGAATGACTGGCATTCAAAAGGAGAGAATATCCGTCTACGACACATATAATGTTGCACGGAGAAGCGGACAGCGAAACTAGAGAAGCGTCCTCCCCGAGGAGTGGGCCACACATTGTCGGCTATATCGGTGTGAGACCAGAAGACCACTACTAATCCAATCACAAAACTTCTTTATTTTTCGTTATTTTTTTTTTTTTTAACTTTTACCAACATATTCGTGACATTTTTCTGATTAAAATGAAATCAAATATGATATAATTCCGACGATAATTGCTTGTGTAATGAACGATTGATGTTTCGGACGCGAAAAAGGACAGCGTATGGGAAAGAAAGAGCCGCGGAGAGTCGAAGCGTTCGGAAAAGATGAAAGACTGGCGTGAGCTCAGGCCTTTAAATAAAAAAATAAACTTTTTCATTATTAATTATTTTTCTATCGGACTTTCACCAACATACTCGTGGCATTTTTCTAAGGAAAACGGTACCAAATATGACAAAATTCCGATGATATTTACTTGTGTAATGAACGACGGAAGTTTCGGACGCAAAGAAGGACAGCATATGAAAAGAAAGAGACGCGGCGAGTCCTTCCCGTCTCGAGTTCGACAGCTTGGTTTTCGCCGCGGACAAATAGATGTGGTTACTAATGTATATGTATTGACAATTACTCACAGAAAGTTAAATTTAACAATACAATTAATGATTATACATAAAGTTTATTGCTGACAAAATATAAAGAATATTAAATGTAAAGAAACAATTCTATAAGGTATAAAAAATAGCAATCAATACAATTATAATTAAAACTTAAAATGACAGACACTTTTCAAAACTTTTATCTCTAGCTCTATGTTAGGGATACAGAAGCTGAAAATTTCATCGAAATCGGTTGACGGAGAAAAAAACAACGTGCATTGCAAGATATAAGAATCTGTGTATCTGTGTGTCTGTACAAATAGCAATAATACTGCCACCAAATAGCTTTATATGGATAAGATCCGTCGAAAGTTAGTTTCATTACATAACACTTTTATTTCGTTACTACCTTTACTTGAATAATTGCAGTCCAGCATTAGAAGTGGTATTATCGGTTAAATAAGTAAAAAAATAATTTTCTGTGTTTGTTACTACGGATCACAATAAGAACGATTGAATTTTGTCATTACTTGAATATTGTATTTATTCTTTTTTTTTTTTATTCTATAACTATTACAGAATATATTTTGTTGAATAATCATTATTTTATAAATATCGCAATAAGTTCCAAATTAATTAATTTCACCTATAAACTATCGATTATAAAATAATGATTACAATGGTGAATAATATGGAAAATAAGAAGGCAATAATAGTGTAATGAAATTATACAATAAAAAAATAATTATTCTCATTCTACGCATTATCCGTTTATTTATTGCCTATGTCACTGACGTTTCTTCCGTAATTCACGAGCAAATGTTCTATTTAGGTAGCGAGCGCGGCATGTTTAGCGATGTTGGTATTTGAGATCAGTGATAGTTCCACTTTCTTAGTTCCACAACCGACGAGAGTATCTCGACATTGGGGCCGTTACCGACCGATCCCAGCACCCACCTGGCACTAGGCCTGCAGCCAAGCTCGCATATGCGAGCCGAGCTCGGGTCCAGTCGAGCCGGGACTCGCTTTTCGAGTCGAGTCGAGTACTCGCACGATGCGAGCTGCTCGCAACGAAGCGAACGGCTCGAAATAAAATCAGGCGTAAAATGACATGATGCGAGTTACAGCAGGAAGATCAGCACATTGATATTATCAAGCATTTTAGTATATTGACAATGCTAAATGTTTGCGATGTTTTATTATATATTTTGATAGTGAAATGTTGATTCAGAATTTGTATAACCCTTATTGAAAATAATTATGCAATAACAACTATTTAGATTTATGTAAATAACTAGATGTGATCTGTAAAGAACGGTATTTTATATATTCCTTTATATTATACTCCGGGGTTCAGTGTACAGTCGTAAAAATGTGTTGTCGCAAAATTGTTTATAATGTTGAAAATTAACGTGAAACCAAGTTGGAAGTTGGAAGTTCCAACAGCCTGTCATTCGGTACTGTGCAAGTATAGGTGATAAGATTTAAAAGGGCATAGCCGATTAAGATGGTCAAAACAATTGGAACCGCAAAAAGATTCCATTTCAAACAGTATTGATTTCTTGATTTTCTGGAAATGACAGACGTAGAGTTCAAAATTCTTTTCACGGAATCTTACCAATTTTCACAAGCAATTTCATATCTGGCGGAAATCGTAGACGAACACAATAATATAAATATTCATTGCCTAATCAATGTTACTTCAATATTTTTAAAACATTAAAAAAATATTGTTAAAATCACATGAATAAATAATATAAGAAATTGAAAAAATAAAGATGATGTATGGGAAAAAACATTTACCACCGACGGGATAAGAACCCCAGCGTATCCGCTCCTTAGTTCGACACACGTCCGGCGATGTTACAAAACTTTACGAACATTCTGGTATATATCACACAAAATACAATTTATTCTTTCTCTTAAATCACATTTCTTAGGTCAAAGAATTACTTGTTTCAATTTAATAATGCTAAAAATTACTTAATATATAGCTGCGATAAAACCAACAAGTGTAACTTTCCTCCTAATAGCAAAAACGTCGAAAAAATTCGGTTTTTATTGTTTTTTGACGATGATGTCCCACAACAAAAAATCTAAAAAAAATTGACGACACTGCCTGTTATAGTACTTTAACAAGGAACTAAACAGTAGAATAGCATGTTTTCAAATTTTTGAGAAATCTGCATTTTTCCGATTTTTTGGAGGTTTTTCATTTTTTTTACGACCACAGTTTGTAACAAAAAAATCTGAAAAAATTATCAAAAATCAGCCTTAGAATCCAAAATATGTCACATTTTTTTCAGAATTTTAGAAAGCATCAGAGTGCGGGAAATACGCGGAGAAGCGCGAAATCTAATTTACCCTGTAACTAACCTCATGGGCAAGATAGGGGGTTGAAATTTTACTCAGAGGGGTTTTTCCTCTAAGGGCAGTTTTGACCATAAATCGGCTAGGCCCTTTTAAAAGGATCTGATGTCTACGTTCAACACTCGTCATACTTTCTGTTTAGTTAATATTTTAATCTAAATCTTTTTTCAATTTGCAATTGTTGGCTCTTCTCCATGGATAACAGTCGATCTTTTATACGATGGTGCAAAATCATGCTAACTACCAAATAATTCGTAGTGGCAGCAAAGTTAAATCTACTTCCTAGCTCGACAATTAACGCAATTATATAACGCAATTTTTCCTGCGTTTTCATTACATGTCATCTAGTAAATTAATCTATCTAGCTTGGCAGAACAGCTGAAGTCGTTTGGTCGATTTATAAAAAAAGTTATTCTGATTTAAAGTGTCTGCCATCAATTATGAGACTGACTGCATAATGTATAACGAGAAGCGGCCGCACGTTTCTCGCTAAGCAACCTGCGCTATCTCCATGTTTATAATTGTGCAGTGTGAAAATGGTTTACTGCCTTTTTGGTTCGTTATCTCGGCCATTTCTTCTAAAAAGTGTACTTCCGTACAATGGGACAGTAGGGCTCTCATCAGCGAGCTAAGGTTTATGACCGGCTCTCGCCTGCACTCGCCCACTTAGGTCACCCGCTCTGAGTATTTAATCTACCGGCACGCGTATGCGTTTTGCTCTTCCTCCCTCCCCATCGAGCCACTAGCTTAGTTATTCATTATCGAAAAATATAAAAGTCTAAGACAATCTATTCTCAGGTTAGTTAGCTCAGATTCTGTCAAACAGTTTTTCTCAGCTTACCAGAATTCAGTCTTTTGACCTTTGGTGCGAGTACCAGTGTGGCGGCCTGTGCAAAGAGCACGCCGACGAACCGCCAGCATACATTGTAGACGCGGCGGCGACCTCGTATAAATACACATCAATATTATACAATATTGTTTATATACCCATTCCTTTCAAAAACTATTTAACGAAGCTTAACGTTAATTTTTAACATTATAAACAATTTTGCAACAACACATTTTTACGACTGTACACTGAACCCCGGAGTATAATATAAAGGAATATATAAAATACCGTTCTTTACAGATCACAGCTAGTTATTTACATAAATCTAGGAAATAGTTGTTATTGCATAATTATTTTCAATAAGGGTTATACAAATTCTGAATCAACATTTCACTATCAAAATATATAATAAAACATCGCAAACATTTAGCATTGTCAATATACTAAAATGCTTGATAATATCGATGTGCTGATCTTCCCGCTGTAACTCGCATCATGTCATTTTACGCCTGATTTTATTTCGAGCAGCTCGCATCGGTGCGGATAGCTCGCATCGGTGCGGGTAGCCCGCATCGGTGCGGGTAGCTCGCATCGTGCGAGTACTCGACTCGACTCGCACAATTGAGCCGAGCTAAGCTCAACCAGAGTTGGGCAAAATATTTATCTAAATAAAAATTTCGAGTAACGAATAAAAGATAAAAAAATTTTTATTTCCTTTTGGTATGTGTTGTGGTTTGGGTGTTCAGTAAAGGATTCACCCAATATAACAATAACCATTTATTAAATAAGCAACAAAAACTCAACGACGTAACAAGGAACAAAGAAAATGAAATAACAATGAAACAAGAACTACGGATAAACGACTATACGAACAACTGACGGCGAATGACGACTTCTCACAACGACTGACTGACTTGAACTGACTGACTGACTGACCCTGTCATCCGTCAGAATCCGCGCTTATATCCTCCAGGAATTTCCTTCGAACAAGAAAACTTCTGGAGTGGGGATGTCGCTTCCTGTACGTGCCCCTTGGAGAAAGTTCGTGTCCTTGCACCGAACATCCGTGTCCTGGCGAAAGTCAAGGGTTGGCGGCCAAATGTGCACGCCAAGGAAAAACCCCGAACCTGGTCGCCAAATGTGCACCCCAGGTAGGAACAGACTTCCGGCGACTAAGTGTGCGCTCGGGAAGAGCTTGGGCCTGGCGACCAAGTGCGTCCAAGGTCCCAGCCCGCAGACGACGCTCCTACCTGGGTCCGATCAACCCTTCTCCAAGGGGTCCGCCACATTACTTGAATATTGTATTTATTCTTTTTTTTTATTCTATAACTATTACAGAATATATTTTGTTGAATAATCATTATTTTATAAATATCGCAAGAAGTTCCAAATTAATTAATTACACCTATAAATTATCGATTATAAAATAATGATTACAATGGTGAACAATATGGAAAATAAGAAGGCAATAAGAGTGTAATGAAATTATACAATAAAAGATAATTATTTTCATTCTACGCATTATACGTTTATTTATTGCCTCTGTCACTGACGTTTTTTCCATAATTCACGAGCAAATGTTCTTTTAGTTCCACAACCGACGACAGTATCTCGACATTAGGGCCGTTACCGACCGCTCCCAGCACCCACCTGGCACCCACTTTGAGACTCGCAGTTTAACACGGGGGCTGGCAGTCTTATATATATATATATATATATATATATATATATATATATATATAAAGTGGGTGCACTGATCCACCGACCAGATATATATAAAGACTGACAGCCTTACGGGAGAATGTGTCGCTCGAAAAATACGGTGTTGTCTACCGCTCTCTAGGATAGATTTTGGCTGGAGTAAGAAACAGAAGGCCAACGACGGTATCTCGTCGGTGCAGAAGACCACTAAGGAACTTCTCGTCGCTGAGAAGGTGAATCATCACGGACCCATATCGATTATCAAATGTTACATTCTCCGACAAACGTATTCAAATTAAAAAGATATTTTTTTTTAGTGTTGCTTTTTAAGATCTAAAATATTAAAAGTAAAACTAATATCAAGGACGAAAAATTCGTCAAAATATTTTACGTAAGAAATTATTAAAGCATAATTTTAGGAAAATCAATTTCTACTTCCATATGAGATACCTTAATTTGTAATTTAAAAATATTTCATGAACAAGCATTATTTCCTTACACTTTTTTTTTATAGATAACTGTTCCAAGAATCGATCTGTGGGAACAGAAATATGTTGAAAACCAGAGTAGCGTTTATTTAACGTACTATTCCGAATAGTATAGAGTTTGAGAGAGAATCACGTGGATGAATTAATATAATATAAAATAATATAATTGTAGAAGCAAAGATGGGCAAATTTTTATTGAAATAGACATTTCAAACAGCGAATAAAAGATAAAAAATGATTTGTTACGCGTCAAATAAAAATAATTATGTTATCTCTATTCCGCACGTAATGAATTTATTCGACGAATAAAGATTTTTTTATAAAGACCGACCAACAGCCTACAATGTAAGCAGATGGAGAATCCAACATTATTGGCAATTTATGCTTTTATGTTTTTAATCAGAACAATATTGTTAATACGAATGAGTTGTAGAGCTCATCCCGATCAAAATGAGTCTAAACACGACATCATTTGGACTGTCTTTAATGAGATTGTAATTTTTATCGTAACATTACGTATCAGTGAAACTTGGTCGATTACACCCGAATTTGATCTCATTTTCATCAGGAAAATCCCCTCCATTCGCTCGTCACAATTTCATGAGGATATATTGCACAATCTAAAAGTTTAAACTTTCATTCGTGCGCGATTCTCCATCCGTTTACATTGTATGTCGTCTGTCGTCGCTGGGTCTTTGAAGCTCGGCACTCGGCAAAAGTTATTCGAGCATTTATTTGAAGCCTTCGGATAAAAGATACAGATGAAAGATGAAAAAATTTCTCGTAGTTTGAATAAATCCGCTTCGAATAAAAAAAAGTATCTTTATTCGTCGGATAAATTCTCGTCGAATAAAATTATTTATTCGATACTCGTCGAATAAAGATACCTTTTTCATTCGAACCTTCGAATAACGAATAAAGATGAAGTATCTTTTATTCGAATCGTTATTTAAATAATTTTTATCTAATAATGCCCAACTCTGGGCACACCAAAATGACTGGCATTCAAAAGGAGAGAATATGCGTCTACGATATAATGTTGCACGGAGAAGCGGACAGCGAAACTCGAGAAACGTCATCCCCGAGGAGTGGACCACACATTGTCGGCTATATCGGTGTGAGACCAGAAGACCACTACTAATCCAATCACAAAGCTTCTTTATTTTTCGTTATTTTTTTTTTTAACTTTTACCAACATATTCGTGACATTTTTCTGATTAAAATGAAACTTAATATGATATAATTCCGATGATAATTACTTGTGTAATGAACGATTGATGTTTCGGACGCGAAGAAGGACAGCGTATGGGAAAGAAAGAGCCGCGGAGAGTCGAAGCGTTCGGAAAAGATGAAAGACTGGCGTGAGCTCAGGCCTTTAAATAAAAAAATAAACTTTTTCATTATTAATTATTTTTCTATCGGACTTTCACCAACATACTCGTGGCATTTTTCTAAGGAAAACGGTACCAAATATGACAAAATTCCGATGATATTTACTTGTGTAATGAACGACGGAAGTTTCGGACGCAAAGAAGGACAGCATATGAAAAGAAAGAGACGCGGCGAGTCCTTCCCGCCTCGAGTTCGACAGCTTGGTTTTCGCCGCGGACAAATAGATGTGGTTACTAATGTATATGTATTGACAATTACTCACAGAAAGTTAAATTTAACAATACAATTAATGATTATACATAAAGTTTATTGCTGATAAAATATAAAGAATATTAAATGTAAAGAAACAATTCTATAAGGTATAAAAAATAGCAATCAATACAATTATAATTAAAACTTAAAATGACAGACACTTTTCAAAACTTTTATCTGTACCTCTATGTTAGGGATACAGAAGCTGAAAATTTCATCGAAATCGGTTGACGGAGAAAAAAACAACGTGCATTGCAAGATATAAGAATCTGTGTATCTGTGTGTCTGTACAAATAGCAATAATACTGCCACCAAATAGCTTTATATGGATAAGATCCGTCGAAAGTTAGTTTCATTACATAACACTTTTATTTCGTTACTACCTTTACTTGAATAATTGCAGTCCAGCATTAGAAGTGGTATTATCGGTTAAATAAGTAAAAAAATAATTTTCTGTGTTTGTTACTACGGATCACAATAAGAACGATTGAATTTTGTCATTACTTGAATATTGTATTTATTCTTTTTTTTTATTCTATAACTATTACAGAATATATTTTGTTGAATAATCATTATTTTATAAATATCGCAATAAGTTCCAAATTAATTAATTTCACCTATAAACTATCGATTATAAAATAATGATTACAATGGTGCACAATATGGAAAATAAGAAGGCAATAATAGTGTAATGAAATTATACAATAAAAAATAATTATTCTCATTCTACGCATTATCCGTTTATTTATTGCCTATGTCACTGACGTTTCTTCCGTAATTCACGAGCAAATGTTCTATTTAGGTAGCGAGCGCGGCATGTTTAGCGATGTTGGTATTTGAGATCAGTGATAGTTCCACTTTCTTAGTTCCACAACCGACGAGAGTATCTCGACATTGGGGCCGTTACCGACCGATCCCAGCACCCACCTGGCACTAGGCCTGCAGCCAAGCTCGCATATGCGAGCCGAGCTCGGGTCCAGTCGAGCCGGGACTCGCTTTTCGAGTCGAGTCGAGTACTCGCATGATGCGAGCTGCTCGCAACGAAGCGAACGGCTCGAAATAAAATCAGGCGTAAAATGACATGATGCGAGTTACAGCAGGAAGATCAGCACATTGATATTATCAAGCATTTTAGTATATTGACAATGCTAAATGTTTGCGATGTTTTATTATATATTTTGATAGTGAAATGTTGATTCAGAATTTGTATAACCCTTATTGAAAATAATTATGCAATAACAACTATTTCCTAGATTTATGTAAATAACTAGATGTGATCTGTAAAGAACGGTATTTTATATATTCCTTTATATTATACTCCGGTTCACTGTACAGTCGTAAAAATGTGTTGTCGCAAAATTGTTTATAATGTTGAAAATTAACGTGAAACCAAGTTGGAAGTTGGAAGTTCCAACAGCCTGTCATTCGGTACTGTGCAAGTATAGGTGATAAGATTTAAAAGGGCATAGCCGATTAAGATGGTCAAAACAATTGGAACCGCAAAAAGATTCCATTTCAAACAGTATTGATTTCTTGATTTTCTGGAAATGACAGACGTAGAGTTCAAAATTCTTTTCACGGAATCTTACCAATTTTCACAAGCAATTTCATATCTGGCGGAAATCGTAGACGAACACAATAATATAAATATTCATTGCCTAATCAATGTTACTTCAATATTTTTAAAACATTAAAAAAATATTGTTAAAATCACATGAATAAATAATATAAGAAATTGAAAAAATAAAGATGATGTATGGGAAAAAACATTTACCACCGACGGGATAAGAACCCCAGCGTATCCGCTCCTTAGTTCGACACGTCCGGCGATGTTACAAAACTTTACGAACATTCTGGTATATATCACACAAAATACAATTTATTCTTTCTCTTAAATCACATTTCTTAGGTCAAAGAATTACTTGTTTCAATTTAATAATGCTAAAAATTACTTAATATATAGCTGCGATAAAACCAACAAGTGTAACTTTCCTCCTAATAGCAAAAACGTCCAAAAAATTCGGTTTTTATTGTTTTTTGACGATGATGTCCCACAACAAAAAATCTAAAAAAAATTGACGACACTGCCTGTTATAGTACTTTAACAAGGAACTAAACAGTAGAATAGCATGTTTTCAAATTTTTGAGAAATCTGCATTTTTCCGATTTTTTGGAGGTTTTTCATTTTTTTTTACGACCACAGTTTGTAACAAAAAAATCTGAAAGTTTAAACTTTCATACGTGCGCGATTCTCCATCCGTTTACATTGTATGTCGTCTGTCGTCGCTGGGTCTTTGAAGCTCGGCACTCGGCAAAAGTTATTCGAGCATTTATTTGAAGCCTTCGAATAAATGATACAGATGAAAGATGAAAAAATTTCTCGTAGTTTGAATAAATCCGCTTCGAATAAAAAAAAAGTATCTTTATTCGTCGGATAAATTCTCGTCGAATAAAATTATTTATTCGATACTCGTCGAATAAGGATACCTTTTTTATTCGAACCTTCGAATAACGAATAAAGATGAAGTATCTTTTATTCGAATCGTTATTTAAATAATTTTTATCTAATAATGCCCAACTCTGGGCACACCAGAATGACTGGCATTCAAAAGGAGAGAATATCCGTCTACGATACATATAATGTTGCACGGAGAAGCGGACAGCGAAACTAGAGAAGCGTCCTCCCCGAGGAGTGGGCCACACATTGTCGGCTATATCGGTGTGAGACCAGAAGACCACTACTAATCCAATCACAAAACTTCTTTATTTTTCGTTATTTTTTTTTTTTTTAACTTTTACCAACATATTCGTGACATTTTTCTGATTAAAATGAAACCAAATATGATATAATTCCGACGATAATTGCTTGTGCAATGAACGATTGATGTTTCGGACGCGAAGAAGGACAGCGTATGGGAAAGAAAGAGCCGCGGAGAGTCGAAGCGTTCGGAAAAGATGAAAGACTGGCGTGAGCTCTGGCCTTTAAATAAAAAAATAAACTTTTTCATTATTAATTATTTTTCTATCGGACTTTCACCAACATACTCGTGGCATTTTTCTAAGGAAAACGGTACCAAATATGACAAAATTCCGATGATATTTACTTGTGTAATGAACGACGGAAGTTTCGGACGCAAAGAAGGACAGCATATGAAAAGAAAGAGACGCGGCGAGTCCTTCCCGCCTCGAGTTCGACAGCTTGGTTTTCGCCGCGGACAAATAGATGTGGTTACTAATGTATATGTATTGACAATTACTCACAGAAAGTTAAATTTAACAATACAATTAATGATTATACATAAAGTTTATTGCTGATAAAATATAAAGAATATTAAATGTAAAGAAACAATTCTATAAGGTATAAAAAATAGCAATCAATACAATTATAATTAAAACTTAAAATGACAGACACTTTTCAAAACTTTTATCTCTAGCTCTATGTTAGGGATACAGAAGCTGAAAATTTCATCGAAATCGGTTGACGGAGAAAAAAACAACGTGCATTGCAAGATATAAGAATCTGTGTATCTGTGTGTCTGTACAAATAGCAATAATACTGCCACCAAATAGCTTTATATGGATAAGATCCGTCGAAAGTTAGTTTCATTACATAACACTTTTATTTCGTTACTACCTTTACTTGAATAATTGCAGTCCAGCATTAGAAGTGGTATTATCGGTTAAATAAGTAAAAAAATAATTTTCTGTGTTTGTTACTACGGATCACAATAAGAACGATTGAATTTTGTCATTACTTGAATATTGTATTTATTCTTTTTTTTTTTTATTCTATAACTATTACAGAATATATTTTGTTGAATAATCATTATTTTATAAATATCGCAATAAGTTCCAAATTAATTAATTTCACCTATAAACTATCGATTATAAAATAATGATTACAATGGTGAATAATATGGAAAATAAGAAGGCAATAATAGTGTAATGAAATTATACAATAAAAAAATAATTATTCTCATTCTACGCATTATCCGTTTATTTATTGCCTATGTCACTGACGTTTCTTCCGTAATTCACGAGCAAATGTTCTATTTAGGTAGCGAGCGCGGCATGTTTAGCGATGTTGGTATTTGAGATCAGTGATAGTTCCACTTTCTTAGTTCCACAACCGACGAGAGTATCTCGACATTGGGGCCGTTACCGACCGATCCCAGCACCCACCTGGCACTAGGCCTGCAGCCAAGCTCGCATATGCGAGCCGAGCTCGGGTCCAGTCGAGCCGGGACTCGCTTTTCGAGTCGAGTCGAGTACTCGCATGATGCGAGCTGCTCGCAACGAAGCGAACGGCTCGAAATAAAATCAGGCGTAAAATGACATGATGCGAGTTACAGCAGGAAGATCAGCACATTGATATTATCAAGCATTTTAGTATATTGACAATGCTAAATGTTTGCGATGTTTTATTATATATTTTGATAGTGAAATGTTGATTCAGAATTTGTATAACCCTTATTGAAAATAATTATGCAATAACAACTATTTCCTAGATTTATGTAAATAACTAGATGTGATCTGTAAAGAACGGTATTTTATATATTCCTTTATATTATACTCCGGTTCACTGTACAGTCGTAAAAATGTGTTGTCGCAAAATTGTTTATAATGTTGAAAATTAACGTGAAACCAAGTTGGAAGTTGGAAGTTCCAACAGCCTGTCATTCGGTACTGTGCAAGTATAGGTGATAAGATTTAAAAGGGCATAGCCGATTAAGATGGTCAAAACAATTGGAACCGCAAAAAGATTCCATTTCAAACAGTATTGATTTCTTGATTTTCTGGAAATGACAGACGTAGAGTTCAAAATTCTTTTCACGGAATCTTACCAATTTTCACAAGCAATTTCATATCTGGCGGAAATCGTAGACGAACACAATAATATAAATATTCATTGCCTAATCAATGTTACTTCAATATTTTTAAAACATTAAAAAAATATTGTTAAAATCACATGAATAAATAATATAAGAAATTGAAAAAATAAAGATGATGTATGGGAAAAAACATTTACCACCGACGGGATAAGAACCCCAGCGTATCCGCTCCTTAGTTCGACACACGTCCGGCGATGTTACAAAACTTTACGAACATTCTGGTATATATCACACAAAATACAATTTATTCTTTCTCTAAAATCACATTTCTTAGGTCAAAGAATTACTTGTTTCAATTTAATAATGCTAAAAATTACTTAATATATAGCTGCGATAAAACCAACAAGTGTAACTTTCCTCCTAATAGCAAAAACGTCGAAAAAATTCGGTTTTTATTGTTTTTTGACGATGATGTCCCACAACAAAAAATCTAAAAAAAATTGACGACACTGCCTGTTATAGTACTTTAACAAGGAACTAAACAGTAGAATAGCATTTTTCCGATTTTTTGGAGGTTTTTCATTTTTTTTACGACCACAGTTTGTAACAAAAAAATCAGAAAGTTTAAACTTTCATACGTGCGCGATTCTCCATCCGTTTACATTGTATGTCGTCTGTCGTCGCTGGGTCTTTGAAGCTCGGCACTCGGCAAAAGTTATTCGAGCATTTATTTGAAGCCTTCGAATAAATGATACAGATGAAAGATGAAAAAATTTCTCGTAGTTTGAATAAATCAAATAATACTGCCACCAAATAGCTTTATATGGATAAGATCCGTCGAAAGTTAGTTTCATTACATAACACTTTTATTTCGTTACTACCTTTACTTGAATAATTGCAGTCCAGCATTAGAAGTGGTATTATCGGTTAAATAAGTAAAAAAAAATAATTTTCTGTGTTTGTTACTACGGATCACAATAAGAACGATTGAATTTTGTCATTACTTGAATATTGTATTTATTCTTTTTTTTTTCATTCTATAACTATTACAGAATATATTTTGTTGAATAATCATTATTTTATAAATATCGCAATAAGTTCCAAATTAATTAATTACACCTATAAACTATCGATTATAAAACAATGATTACAATGGTGAATAATATGGAAAATAAGAAGGCAATAATAGTGTAATGAAATTATACAATAAAAAATAATTATTTTCATTCTACGCATTATCCGTTTATTTATTGCCTATGTCACTGACGTTTCTTCCGTAATTCACGAGCAAATGTTCTATTTAGGTAGCGAGCGCGGCATGTTTAGCGATGTTGGTATTTGAGATCAGTGATAGTTCCACTTTCTTAGTTCCACAACCGACGAGAGTATCTCGACATTGGGGCCGTTACCGACCGATCCCAGCACCCACCTGGCACTAGGCCTGCAGCCAAGCTCGCATATGCGAGCCGAGCTCGGGTCCAGTCGAGCCGGGACTCGCTTTTCGAGTCGAGTCGAGTACTCGCACGATGCGAGCTGCTCGCAACGAAGCGAACGGCTCGAAATAAAATCAGGCGTAAAATGACATGATGCGAGTTACAGCAGGAAGATCAGCACATTGATATTATCAAGCATTTTAGTATATTGACAATGCTAAATGTTTGCGATGTTTTATTATATATTTTGATAGTGAAATGTTGATTCAGAATTTGTATAACCCTTATTGAAAATAATTATGCAATAACAACTATTTCCTAGATTTATGTAAATAACTAGATGTGATCTGTAAAGAACGGTATTTTATATATTCCTTTATATTATACTCCGGTTCACTGTACAGTCGTAAAAATGTGTTGTCGCAAAATTGTTTATAATGTTGAAAATTAACGTGAAACCAAGTTGGAAGTTGGAAGTTCCAACAGCCTGTCATTCGGTACTGTGCAAGTATAGGTGATAAGATTTAAAAGGGCATAGCCGATTAAGATGGTCAAAACAATTGGAACCGCAAAAAGATTCCATTTCAAACAGTATTGATTTCTTGATTTTCTGGAAATGACAGACGTAGAGTTCAAAATTCTTTTCACGGAATCTTACCAATTTTCACAAGCAATTTCATATCTGGCGGAAATCGTAGACGAACACAATAATATAAATATTCATTGCCTAATCAATGTTACTTCAATATTTTTAAAACATTAAAAAAATATTGTTAAAATCACATGAATAAATAATATAAGAAATTGAAAAAATAAAGATGATGTATGGGAAAAAACATTTACCACCGACGGGATAAGAACCCCAGCGTATCCGCTCCTTAGTTCGACACACGTCCGGCGATGTTACAAAACTTTACGAACATTCTGGTATATATCACACAAAATACAATTTATTCTTTCTCTTAAATCACATTTCTTAGGTCAAAGAATTACTTGTTTCAATTTAATAATGCTAAAAATTACTTAATATATAGCTGCGATAAAACCAACAAGTGTAACTTTCCTCCTAATAGCAAAAACGTCGAAAAAATTCGGTTTTTATTGTTTTTTGACGATGATGTCCCACAACAAAAAATCTAAAAAAAATTGACGACACTGCCTGTTATAGTACTTTAACAAGGAACTAAACAGTAGAATAGCATGTTTTCAAATTTTTGAGAAATCTGCATTTTTCCGATTTTTTGGAGGTTTTTCATTTTTTGTTTACGACCACAGTTTGTAACAAAAAAATCTGAAAAAATTATCAAAAATCAGCCTTAGAATCCAAAATATGTCACATTTTTTTCAGAATTTTAGAAAGCATCAGAGTGCGGGAAATACGCGGAGAAGCGCGAAATCTAATTTACCCTGTAACTAACCTCATGGGCAAGATAGGGGGTTGAAATTTTACTCAGAGGGGTTTTTCCTCTAAGGGCAGTTTTGACCATAAATCGGCTAGGCCCTTTTAAAAGGATCTGATGTCTACGTTCAACACTCGTCATACTTTCTGTTTAGTTAATATTTTAATCTAAATCTTTTTTCAATTTGCAATTGTTGGCTCTTCTCCATGGATAACAGTCGATCTTTTATACGATGGTCCAAAATCATGCTAACTACCAAATAATTCGTAGTGGCAGCAAAGTTAAATCTACTTCCTAGCTCGACAATTAACGCAATTATATAACGCAATTTTTCCTGCGTTTTCATTACATGTCATCTAGTAAATTAATCTATCTAGCTTGGCAGAACAGCTGAAGTCGTTTGGTCGATTTATAAAAAAAGTTATTCTGATTTAAAGTGTCTGCCATCAATTATGAGACTGACTGCATAATGTATAACGAGAAGCGGCCGCACGTTTCTCGCTAAGCAACCTGCGCTATCTCCATGTTTATAATTGTGCAGTGTGAAAATGGTTTACTGCCTTTTTGGTTCGTTATCTCGGCCATTTCTTCTAAAAAGTGTACTTCCGTACAATGGGACAGTAGGGCTCTCATCAGCGAGCTAAGGTTTATGACCGGCTCTCGCCTGCACTCGCCCACTTAGGTCACCCGCTCTGAGTATTTAATCTACCGGCACGCGTATGCGTTTTGCTCTTCCTCCCTCCCCATCGAGCCACTAGCTTAGTTATTCATTATCGAAAAATATAAAAGTCTAAGACAATCTATTCTCAGGTTAGTTAGCTCAGATTCTGTCAAACAGTTTTTCTCAGCTTACCAGAATTCAGTCTTTTGACCTTTGGTGCGAGTACCAGTGTGGCGGCCTGTGCAAAGCGCACGCCGACGAACCGCCAGCATACATTGTAGACGCGGCGGCGACCTCGTATAAATACACATCAATATTATACAATATTGTTTATATACCCATTCCTTTCAAAAACTATTTAACGAAGCTTAACGTTAATTTTTAACATTATAAACAATTTTGCAACAACACATTTTTACGACTGTACACTGAACCCCGGAGTATAATATAAAGGAATATATAAAATACCGTTCTTTACAGATCACACAGCTAGTTATTTACATAAATCTAGGAAATAGTTGTTATTGCATAATTATTTTCAATAAGGGTTATAGAAATTCTGAATCAACATTTCACTATCAAAATATATAATAAAACATCGCAAACATTTAGCATTGTCAATATACTAAAATGCTTGATAATATCGATGTGCTGATCTTCCCGCTGTAACTCGCATCATGTCATTTTACGCCTGATTTTATTTCGAGCAGCTCGCATCGGTGCGGATAGCTCGCATCGTGCGAGTACTCGACTCGACTCGCACAATCGAGCCGAGCTAAGCTCAACCAGAGTTGGGCAAAATGTTTATCTAAATAAAAATTTCGAGTAACGAATAAAAGATAAAAAAATTTTTATTTCCTTTTGGTATGTGTTGTGGTTTGGGTGTTCAGTAAAGGATTCACCCAATATAACAATAACCATTTATTAAATAAGCAACAAAAACTCAACGACGTAACAAGGAACAAAGAAAATGAAATAACAATGAAACAAGAACTACGGATAAACGACTATACGAACAACTGACGGCGAATGACGACTTCTCACAACGACTGACTGACTTGAACTGACTGACTGACTGACCGACCCTGTCATCCGTCAGAATCCGCGCTTATATCCTCCAGGAATTTCCTTCGAACAAGAAAACTTCTGGAGTGGGGATGTCGCTTCCTGTACGTGCCCCTTGGAGAAAGTTCGTGTCCTTGCACCGAACATCCGTGTCCTGGCGAAAGTCAAGGGTTGGCGGCCAAATGTGCACGCCAAGGAAAAACCCCGAACCTGGTCGCCAAATGTGCACCCCAGGTAGGAACAGACTTCCGGCGACTAAGTGTGCGCTCGGGAAGAGCTTGGGCCTGGCGACCAAGTGCGTCCAAGGTCCCAGCCCGCAGACGACGCTCCTACCTGGGTCCGATCAACCCTTCTCCAAGGGGTCCGCCACATTACTTGAATATTGTATTTATTCTTTTTTTTTATTCTATAACTATTACAGAATATATTTTGTTGAATAATCATTATTTTATAAATATCGCAAGAAGTTCCAAATTAATTAATTACACCTATAAATTATCGATTATAAAATAATGATTACAATGGTGAACAATATGGAAAATAAGAAGGCAATAAGAGTGTAATGAAATTATACAATAAAAGATAATTATTTTCATTCTACGCATTATACGTTTATTTATTGCCTCTGTCACTGACGTTTTTTCCATAATTCACGAGCAAATGTTCTTTTAGTTCCACAACCGACGACAGTATCTCGACATTAGGGCCGTTACCGACCGCTCCCAGCACCCACCTGGCACCCACTTTGAGACTCGCAGTTTAACACGGGGGCTGGCAGTCTTTATATATATATATATATATATATATATATATATATATATATATATATATATATATATATATATATATAAGTGGGTGCACTGATCCACCGACCAGATATATATAAAGACTGACAGCCTTACGGGAGAATGTGTCGCTCGAAAAATACGGTGTTGTCTACCGCTCTCTAGGATAGATTTTGGCTGGAGTAAGAAACAGAAGGCCAACGACGGTATCTCGTCGGTGCAGAAGACCACTAAGGAACTTCTCGTCGCTGAGAAGGTGAATCATCACGGACCCATATCGATTATCAAATGTTACATTCTCCGACAAACGTATTCAAATTAAAAAGATATTTTTTTTTAGTGTTGCTTTTTAAGATCTAAAATATTAAAAGTAAAACTAATATCAAGGACGAAAAATTCGTCAAAATATTTTACGTAAGAAATTATTAAAGCATAATTTTAGGAAAATCAATTTCTACTTCCATATGAGATACCTTAATTTGTAATTTAAAAATATTTCATGAACAAGCATTATTTCCTTACACTTTTTTTTTATAGATAACTGTTCCAAGAATCGATCTGTGGGAACAGAAATATGTTGAAAACCAGAGTAGCGTTTATTTAACGTACTATTCCGAATAGTATAGAGTTTGAGAGAGAATCACGTGGATGAATTAATATAATATAAAATAATATAATTGTAGAAGCAAAGATGGGCAAATTTTTATTGAAATAGACATTTCAAACAGCGAATAAAAGATAAAAAATGATTTGTTACGCGTCAAATAAAAATAATTATGTTATCTCTATTCCGCACGTAATGAATTTATTCGACGAATAAAGATTTTTTTATAAAGACCGACCAACAGCCTACAATGTAAGCAGATGGAGAATCCAACATTATTGGCAATTTATGCTTTTATGTTTTTAATCAGAACAATATTGTTAATACGAATGAGTTGTAGAGCTCATCCCGATCAAAATGAGTCTAAACACGACATCATTTGGACTGTCTTTAATGAGATTGTAATTTTTATCGTAACATTACGTATCAGTGAAACTTGGTCGATTACACCCGAATTTGATCTCATTTTCATCAGGAAAATCCCCTCCATTCGCTCGTCACAATTTCATGAGGATATATTGCACAATCTGAAAGTTTAAACTTTCATACGTGCGCGATTCTCCATCCGTTTACATTGTATGTCGTCTGTCGTCGCTGGGTCTTTGAAGCTCGGCACTCGGCAAAAGTTATTCGAGCATTTATTTGAAGCCTTCGAATAAATGATACAGATGAAAGATGAAAAAATTTCTCGTAGTTTGAATAAATCCGCTTCGAATAAAAAAAAGTATCTTTATTCGTCGGATAAATTCTCGTCGAATAAAATTATTTATTCGATACTCGTCGAATAAGGATACCTTTTTTATTCGAACCTTCGAATAACGAATAAAGATGAAGTATCTTTTATTCGAATCGTTATTTAAATAATTTTTATCTAATAATGCCCAACTCTGGGCACACCAGAATGACTGGCATTCAAAAGGAGAGAATATCCGTCTACGACACATATAATGTTGCACGGAGAAGCGGACAGCGAAACTAGAGAAGCGTCCTCCCCGAGGAGTGGGCCACACATTGTCGGCTATATCGGTGTGAGACCAGAAGACCACTACTAATCCAATCACAAAACTTCTTTATTTTTCGTTATTTTTTTTTTTTTTAACTTTTACCAACATATTCGTGACATTTTTCTGATTAAAATGAAATCAAATATGATATAATTCCGACGATAATTGCTTGTGTAATGAACGATTGATGTTTCGGACGCGAAAAAGGACAGCGTATGGGAAAGAAAGAGCCGCGGAGAGTCGAAGCGTTCGGAAAAGATGAAAGACTGGCGTGAGCTCAGGCCTTTAAATAAAAAAATAAACTTTTTCATTATTAATTATTTTTCTATCGGACTTTCACCAACATACTCGTGGCATTTTTCTAAGGAAAACGGTACCAAATATGACAAAATTCCGATGATATTTACTTGTGTAATGAACGACGGAAGTTTCGGACGCAAAGAAGGACAGCATATGAAAAGAAAGAGACGCGGCGAGTCCTTCCCGTCTCGAGTTCGACAGCTTGGTTTTCGCCGCGGACAAATAGATGTGGTTACTAATGTATATGTATTGACAATTACTCACAGAAAGTTAAATTTAACAATACAATTAATGATTATACATAAAGTTTATTGCTGACAAAATATAAAGAATATTAAATGTAAAGAAACAATTCTATAAGGTATAAAAAATAGCAATCAATACAATTATAATTAAAACTTAAAATGACAGACACTTTTCAAAACTTTTATCTCTAGCTCTATGTTAGGGATACAGAAGCTGAAAATTTCATCGAAATCGGTTGACGGAGAAAAAAACAACGTGCATTGCAAGATATAAGAATCTGTGTATCTGTGTGTCTGTACAAATAGCAATAATACTGCCACCAAATAGCTTTATATGGATAAGATCCGTCGAAAGTTAGTTTCATTACATAACACTTTTATTTCGTTACTACCTTTACTTGAATAATTGCAGTCCAGCATTAGAAGTGGTATTATCGGTTAAATAAGTAAAAAAATAATTTTCTGTGTTTGTTACTACGGATCACAATAAGAACGATTGAATTTTGTCATTACTTGAATATTGTATTTATTCTTTTTTTTTTTTATTCTATAACTATTACAGAATATATTTTGTTGAATAATCATTATTTTATAAATATCGCAATAAGTTCCAAATTAATTAATTTCACCTATAAACTATCGATTATAAAATAATGATTACAATGGTGAATAATATGGAAAATAAGAAGGCAATAATAGTGTAATGAAATTATACAATAAAAAAATAATTATTCTCATTCTACGCATTATCCGTTTATTTATTGCCTATGTCACTGACGTTTCTTCCGTAATTCACGAGCAAATGTTCTATTTAGGTAGCGAGCGCGGCATGTTTAGCGATGTTGGTATTTGAGATCAGTGATAGTTCCACTTTCTTAGTTCCACAACCGACGAGAGTATCTCGACATTGGGGCCGTTACCGACCGATCCCAGCACCCACCTGGCACTAGGCCTGCAGCCAAGCTCGCATATGCGAGCCGAGCTCGGGTCCAGTCGAGCCGGGACTCGCTTTTCGAGTCGAGTCGAGTACTCGCACGATGCGAGCTGCTCGCAACGAAGCGAACGGCTCGAAATAAAATCAGGCGTAAAATGACATGATGCGAGTTACAGCAGGAAGATCAGCACATTGATATTATCAAGCATTTTAGTATATTGACAATGCTAAATGTTTGCGATGTTTTATTATATATTTTGATAGTGAAATGTTGATTCAGAATTTGTATAACCCTTATTGAAAATAATTATGCAATAACAACTATTTAGATTTATGTAAATAACTAGATGTGATCTGTAAAGAACGGTATTTTATATATTCCTTTATATTATACTCCGGGGTTCAGTGTACAGTCGTAAAAATGTGTTGTCGCAAAATTGTTTATAATGTTGAAAATTAACGTGAAACCAAGTTGGAAGTTGGAAGTTCCAACAGCCTGTCATTCGGTACTGTGCAAGTATAGGTGATAAGATTTAAAAGGGCATAGCCGATTAAGATGGTCAAAACAATTGGAACCGCAAAAAGATTCCATTTCAAACAGTATTGATTTCTTGATTTTCTGGAAATGACAGACGTAGAGTTCAAAATTCTTTTCACGGAATCTTACCAATTTTCACAAGCAATTTCATATCTGGCGGAAATCGTAGACGAACACAATAATATAAATATTCATTGCCTAATCAATGTTACTTCAATATTTTTAAAACATTAAAAAAATATTGTTAAAATCACATGAATAAATAATATAAGAAATTGAAAAAATAAAGATGATGTATGGGAAAAAACATTTACCACCGACGGGATAAGAACCCCAGCGTATCCGCTCCTTAGTTCGACACACGTCCGGCGATGTTACAAAACTTTACGAACATTCTGGTATATATCACACAAAATACAATTTATTCTTTCTCTTAAATCACATTTCTTAGGTCAAAGAATTACTTGTTTCAATTTAATAATGCTAAAAATTACTTAATATATAGCTGCGATAAAACCAACAAGTGTAACTTTCCTCCTAATAGCAAAAACGTCGAAAAAATTCGGTTTTTATTGTTTTTTGACGATGATGTCCCACAACAAAAAATCTAAAAAAAATTGACGACACTGCCTGTTATAGTACTTTAACAAGGAACTAAACAGTAGAATAGCATGTTTTCAAATTTTTGAGAAATCTGCATTTTTCCGATTTTTTGGAGGTTTTTCATTTTTTTTACGACCACAGTTTGTAACAAAAAAATCTGAAAAAATTATCAAAAATCAGCCTTAGAATCCAAAATATGTCACATTTTTTTCAGAATTTTAGAAAGCATCAGAGTGCGGGAAATACGCGGAGAAGCGCGAAATCTAATTTACCCTGTAACTAACCTCATGGGCAAGATAGGGGGTTGAAATTTTACTCAGAGGGGTTTTTCCTCTAAGGGCAGTTTTGACCATAAATCGGCTAGGCCCTTTTAAAAGGATCTGATGTCTACGTTCAACACTCGTCATACTTTCTGTTTAGTTAATATTTTAATCTAAATCTTTTTTCAATTTGCAATTGTTGGCTCTTCTCCATGGATAACAGTCGATCTTTTATACGATGGTGCAAAATCATGCTAACTACCAAATAATTCGTAGTGGCAGCAAAGTTAAATCTACTTCCTAGCTCGACAATTAACGCAATTATATAACGCAATTTTTCCTGCGTTTTCATTACATGTCATCTAGTAAATTAATCTATCTAGCTTGGCAGAACAGCTGAAGTCGTTTGGTCGATTTATAAAAAAAGTTATTCTGATTTAAAGTGTCTGCCATCAATTATGAGACTGACTGCATAATGTATAACGAGAAGCGGCCGCACGTTTCTCGCTAAGCAACCTGCGCTATCTCCATGTTTATAATTGTGCAGTGTGAAAATGGTTTACTGCCTTTTTGGTTCGTTATCTCGGCCATTTCTTCTAAAAAGTGTACTTCCGTACAATGGGACAGTAGGGCTCTCATCAGCGAGCTAAGGTTTATGACCGGCTCTCGCCTGCACTCGCCCACTTAGGTCACCCGCTCTGAGTATTTAATCTACCGGCACGCGTATGCGTTTTGCTCTTCCTCCCTCCCCATCGAGCCACTAGCTTAGTTATTCATTATCGAAAAATATAAAAGTCTAAGACAATCTATTCTCAGGTTAGTTAGCTCAGATTCTGTCAAACAGTTTTTCTCAGCTTACCAGAATTCAGTCTTTTGACCTTTGGTGCGAGTACCAGTGTGGCGGCCTGTGCAAAGAGCACGCCGACGAACCGCCAGCATACATTGTAGACGCGGCGGCGACCTCGTATAAATACACATCAATATTATACAATATTGTTTATATACCCATTCCTTTCAAAAACTATTTAACGAAGCTTAACGTTAATTTTTAACATTATAAACAATTTTGCAACAACACATTTTTACGACTGTACACTGAACCCCGGAGTATAATATAAAGGAATATATAAAATACCGTTCTTTACAGATCACAGCTAGTTATTTACATAAATCTAGGAAATAGTTGTTATTGCATAATTATTTTCAATAAGGGTTATACAAATTCTGAATCAACATTTCACTATCAAAATATATAATAAAACATCGCAAACATTTAGCATTGTCAATATACTAAAATGCTTGATAATATCGATGTGCTGATCTTCCCGCTGTAACTCGCATCATGTCATTTTACGCCTGATTTTATTTCGAGCAGCTCGCATCGGTGCGGATAGCTCGCATCGGTGCGGGTAGCCCGCATCGGTGCGGGTAGCTCGCATCGTGCGAGTACTCGACTCGACTCGCACAATTGAGCCGAGCTAAGCTCAACCAGAGTTGGGCAAAATATTTATCTAAATAAAAATTTCGAGTAACGAATAAAAGATAAAAAAATTTTTATTTCCTTTTGGTATGTGTTGTGGTTTGGGTGTTCAGTAAAGGATTCACCCAATATAACAATAACCATTTATTAAATAAGCAACAAAAACTCAACGACGTAACAAGGAACAAAGAAAATGAAATAACAATGAAACAAGAACTACGGATAAACGACTATACGAACAACTGACGGCGAATGACGACTTCTCACAACGACTGACTGACTTGAACTGACTGACTGACTGACCCTGTCATCCGTCAGAATCCGCGCTTATATCCTCCAGGAATTTCCTTCGAACAAGAAAACTTCTGGAGTGGGGATGTCGCTTCCTGTACGTGCCCCTTGGAGAAAGTTCGTGTCCTTGCACCGAACATCCGTGTCCTGGCGAAAGTCAAGGGTTGGCGGCCAAATGTGCACGCCAAGGAAAAACCCCGAACCTGGTCGCCAAATGTGCACCCCAGGTAGGAACAGACTTCCGGCGACTAAGTGTGCGCTCGGGAAGAGCTTGGGCCTGGCGACCAAGTGCGTCCAAGGTCCCAGCCCGCAGACGACGCTCCTACCTGGGTCCGATCAACCCTTCTCCAAGGGGTCCGCCACATTACTTGAATATTGTATTTATTCTTTTTTTTTATTCTATAACTATTACAGAATATATTTTGTTGAATAATCATTATTTTATAAATATCGCAAGAAGTTCCAAATTAATTAATTACACCTATAAATTATCGATTATAAAATAATGATTACAATGGTGAACAATATGGAAAATAAGAAGGCAATAAGAGTGTAATGAAATTATACAATAAAAGATAATTATTTTCATTCTACGCATTATACGTTTATTTATTGCCTCTGTCACTGACGTTTTTTCCATAATTCACGAGCAAATGTTCTTTTAGTTCCACAACCGACGACAGTATCTCGACATTAGGGCCGTTACCGACCGCTCCCAGCACCCACCTGGCACCCACTTTGAGACTCGCAGTTTAACACGGGGGCTGGCAGTCTTTATATATATATATATATATATATATATATATATATATATATATAAAGTGGGTGCACTGATCCACCGACCAGATATATATAAAGACTGACAGCCTTACGGGAGAATGTGTCGCTCGAAAAATACGGTGTTGTCTACCGCTCTCTAGGATAGATTTTGGCTGGAGTAAGAAACAGAAGGCCAACGACGGTATCTCGTCGGTGCAGAAGACCACTAAGGAACTTCTCGTCGCTGAGAAGGTGAATCATCACGGACCCATATCGATTATCAAATGTTACATTCTCCGACAAACGTATTCAAATTAAAAAGATATTTTTTTTTAGTGTTGCTTTTTAAGATCTAAAATATTAAAAGTAAAACTAATATCAAGGACGAAAAATTCGTCAAAATATTTTACGTAAGAAATTATTAAAGCATAATTTTAGGAAAATCAATTTCTACTTCCATATGAGATACCTTAATTTGTAATTTAAAAATATTTCATGAACAAGCATTATTTCCTTACACTTTTTTTTTATAGATAACTGTTCCAAGAATCGATCTGTGGGAACAGAAATATGTTGAAAACCAGAGTAGCGTTTATTTAACGTACTATTCCGAATAGTATAGAGTTTGAGAGAGAATCACGTGGATGAATTAATATAATATAAAATAATATAATTGTAGAAGCAAAGATGGGCAAATTTTTATTGAAATAGACATTTCAAACAGCGAATAAAAGATAAAAAATGATTTGTTACGCGTCAAATAAAAATAATTATGTTATCTCTATTCCGCACGTAATGAATTTATTCGACGAATAAAGATTTTTTTATAAAGACCGACCAACAGCCTACAATGTAAGCAGATGGAGAATCCAACATTATTGGCAATTTATGCTTTTATGTTTTTAATCAGAACAATATTGTTAATACGAATGAGTTGTAGAGCTCATCCCGATCAAAATGAGTCTAAACACGACATCATTTGGACTGTCTTTAATGAGATTGTAATTTTTATCGTAACATTACGTATCAGTGAAACTTGGTCGATTACACCCGAATTTGATCTCATTTTCATCAGGAAAATCCCCTCCATTCGCTCGTCACAATTTCATGAGGATATATTGCACAATCTAAAAGTTTAAACTTTCATTCGTGCGCGATTCTCCATCCGTTTACATTGTATGTCGTCTGTCGTCGCTGGGTCTTTGAAGCTCGGCACTCGGCAAAAGTTATTCGAGCATTTATTTGAAGCCTTCGGATAAAAGATACAGATGAAAGATGAAAAAATTTCTCGTAGTTTGAATAAATCCGCTTCGAATAAAAAAAAGTATCTTTATTCGTCGGATAAATTCTCGTCGAATAAAATTATTTATTCGATACTCGTCGAATAAAGATACCTTTTTCATTCGAACCTTCGAATAACGAATAAAGATGAAGTATCTTTTATTCGAATCGTTATTTAAATAATTTTTATCTAATAATGCCCAACTCTGGGCACACCAAAATGACTGGCATTCAAAAGGAGAGAATATGCGTCTACGATATAATGTTGCACGGAGAAGCGGACAGCGAAACTCGAGAAACGTCATCCCCGAGGAGTGGACCACACATTGTCGGCTATATCGGTGTGAGACCAGAAGACCACTACTAATCCAATCACAAAGCTTCTTTATTTTTCGTTATTTTTTTTTTTAACTTTTACCAACATATTCGTGACATTTTTCTGATTAAAATGAAACTTAATATGATATAATTCCGATGATAATTACTTGTGTAATGAACGATTGATGTTTCGGACGCGAAGAAGGACAGCGTATGGGAAAGAAAGAGCCGCGGAGAGTCGAAGCGTTCGGAAAAGATGAAAGACTGGCGTGAGCTCAGGCCTTTAAATAAAAAAATAAACTTTTTCATTATTAATTATTTTTCTATCGGACTTTCACCAACATACTCGTGGCATTTTTCTAAGGAAAACGGTACCAAATATGACAAAATTCCGATGATATTTACTTGTGTAATGAACGACGGAAGTTTCGGACGCAAAGAAGGACAGCATATGAAAAGAAAGAGACGCGGCGAGTCCTTCCCGCCTCGAGTTCGACAGCTTGGTTTTCGCCGCGGACAAATAGATGTGGTTACTAATGTATATGTATTGACAATTACTCACAGAAAGTTAAATTTAACAATACAATTAATGATTATACATAAAGTTTATTGCTGATAAAATATAAAGAATATTAAATGTAAAGAAACAATTCTATAAGGTATAAAAAATAGCAATCAATACAATTATAATTAAAACTTAAAATGACAGACACTTTTCAAAACTTTTATCTGTACCTCTATGTTAGGGATACAGAAGCTGAAAATTTCATCGAAATCGGTTGACGGAGAAAAAAACAACGTGCATTGCAAGATATAAGAATCTGTGTATCTGTGTGTCTGTACAAATAGCAATAATACTGCCACCAAATAGCTTTATATGGATAAGATCCGTCGAAAGTTAGTTTCATTACATAACACTTTTATTTCGTTACTACCTTTACTTGAATAATTGCAGTCCAGCATTAGAAGTGGTATTATCGGTTAAATAAGTAAAAAAATAATTTTCTGTGTTTGTTACTACGGATCACAATAAGAACGATTGAATTTTGTCATTACTTGAATATTGTATTTATTCTTTTTTTTTATTCTATAACTATTACAGAATATATTTTGTTGAATAATCATTATTTTATAAATATCGCAATAAGTTCCAAATTAATTAATTTCACCTATAAACTATCGATTATAAAATAATGATTACAATGGTGCACAATATGGAAAATAAGAAGGCAATAATAGTGTAATGAAATTATACAATAAAAAATAATTATTCTCATTCTACGCATTATCCGTTTATTTATTGCCTATGTCACTGACGTTTCTTCCGTAATTCACGAGCAAATGTTCTATTTAGGTAGCGAGCGCGGCATGTTTAGCGATGTTGGTATTTGAGATCAGTGATAGTTCCACCTTCTTAGTTCCACAACCGACGAGAGTATCTCGACATTGGGGCCGTTACCGACCGATCCCAGCACCCACCTGGCACTAGGCCTGCAGCCAAGCTCGCATATGCGAGCCGAGCTCGGGTCCAGTCGAGCCGGGACTCGCTTTTCGAGTCGAGTCGAGTACTCGCACGATGCGAGCTGCTCGCAACGAAGCGAACGGCTCGAAATAAAATCAGGCGTAAAATGACATGATGCGAGTTACAGCAGGAAGATCAGCACATTGATATTATCAAGCATTTTAGTATATTGACAATGCTAAATGTTTGCGATGTTTTATTATATATTTTGATAGTGAAATGTTGATTCAGAATTTGTATAACCCTTATTGAAAATAATTATGCAATAACAACTATTTCCTAGATTTATGTAAATAACTAGATGTGATCTGTAAAGAACGGTATTTTATATATTCCTTTATATTATACTCCGGTTCACTGTACAGTCGTAAAAATGTGTTGTCGCAAAATTGTTTATAATGTTGAAAATTAACGTGAAACCAAGTTGGAAGTTGGAAGTTCCAACAGCCTGTCATTCGGTACTGTGCAAGTATAGGTGATAAGATTTAAAAGGGCATAGCCGATTAAGATGGTCAAAACAATTGGAACCGCAAAAAGATTCCATTTCAAACAGTATTGATTTCTTGATTTTCTGGAAATGACAGACGTAGAGTTCAAAATTCTTTTCACGGAATCTTACCAATTTTCACAAGCAATTTCATATCTGGCGGAAATCGTAGACGAACACAATAATATAAATATTCATTGCCTAATCAATGTTACTTCAATATTTTTAAAACATTAAAAAAATATTGTTAAAATCACATGAATAAATAATATAAGAAATTGAAAAAATAAAGATGATGTATGGGAAAAAACATTTACCACCGACGGGATAAGAACCCCAGCGTATCCGCTCCTTAGTTCGACACGTCCGGCGATGTTACAAAACTTTACGAACATTCTGGTATATATCACACAAAATACAATTTATTCTTTCTCTTAAATCACATTTCTTAGGTCAAAGAATTACTTGTTTCAATTTAATAATGCTAAAAATTACTTAATATATAGCTGCGATAAAACCAACAAGTGTAACTTTCCTCCTAATAGCAAAAACGTCCAAAAAATTCGGTTTTTATTGTTTTTTGACGATGATGTCCCACAACAAAAAATCTAAAAAAAATTGACGACACTGCCTGTTATAGTACTTTAACAAGGAACTAAACAGTAGAATAGCATGTTTTCAAATTTTTGAGAAATCTGCATTTTTCCGATTTTTTGGAGGTTTTTCATTTTTTTTTACGACCACAGTTTGTAACAAAAAAATCTGAAAGTTTAAACTTTCATACGTGCGCGATTCTCCATCCGTTTACATTGTATGTCGTCTGTCGTCGCTGGGTCTTTGAAGCTCGGCACTCGGCAAAAGTTATTCGAGCATTTATTTGAAGCCTTCGAATAAATGATACAGATGAAAGATGAAAAAATTTCTCGTAGTTTGAATAAATCCGCTTCGAATAAAAAAAAAGTATCTTTATTCGTCGGATAAATTCTCGTCGAATAAAATTATTTATTCGATACTCGTCGAATAAGGATACCTTTTTTATTCGAACCTTCGAATAACGAATAAAGATGAAGTATCTTTTATTCGAATCGTTATTTAAATAATTTTTATCTAATAATGCCCAACTCTGGGCACACCAGAATGACTGGCATTCAAAAGGAGAGAATATCCGTCTACGATACATATAATGTTGCACGGAGAAGCGGACAGCGAAACTAGAGAAGCGTCCTCCCCGAGGAGTGGGCCACACATTGTCGGCTATATCGGTGTGAGACCAGAAGACCACTACTAATCCAATCACAAAACTTCTTTATTTTTCGTTATTTTTTTTTTTTTTAACTTTTACCAACATATTCGTGACATTTTTCTGATTAAAATGAAACCAAATATGATATAATTCCGACGATAATTGCTTGTGCAATGAACGATTGATGTTTCGGACGCGAAGAAGGACAGCGTATGGGAAAGAAAGAGCCGCGGAGAGTCGAAGCGTTCGGAAAAGATGAAAGACTGGCGTGAGCTCTGGCCTTTAAATAAAAAAATAAACTTTTTCATTATTAATTATTTTTCTATCGGACTTTCACCAACATACTCGTGGCATTTTTCTAAGGAAAACGGTACCAAATATGACAAAATTCCGATGATATTTACTTGTGTAATGAACGACGGAAGTTTCGGACGCAAAGAAGGACAGCATATGAAAAGAAAGAGACGCGGCGAGTCCTTCCCGCCTCGAGTTCGACAGCTTGGTTTTCGCCGCGGACAAATAGATGTGGTTACTAATGTATATGTATTGACAATTACTCACAGAAAGTTAAATTTAACAATACAATTAATGATTATACATAAAGTTTATTGCTGATAAAATATAAAGAATATTAAATGTAAAGAAACAATTCTATAAGGTATAAAAAATAGCAATCAATACAATTATAATTAAAACTTAAAATGACAGACACTTTTCAAAACTTTTATCTCTAGCTCTATGTTAGGGATACAGAAGCTGAAAATTTCATCGAAATCGGTTGACGGAGAAAAAAACAACGTGCATTGCAAGATATAAGAATCTGTGTATCTGTGTGTCTGTACAAATAGCAATAATACTGCCACCAAATAGCTTTATATGGATAAGATCCGTCGAAAGTTAGTTTCATTACATAACACTTTTATTTCGTTACTACCTTTACTTGAATAATTGCAGTCCAGCATTAGAAGTGGTATTATCGGTTAAATAAGTAAAAAAATAATTTTCTGTGTTTGTTACTACGGATCACAATAAGAACGATTGAATTTTGTCATTACTTGAATATTGTATTTATTCTTTTTTTTTTTTATTCTATAACTATTACAGAATATATTTTGTTGAATAATCATTATTTTATAAATATCGCAATAAGTTCCAAATTAATTAATTTCACCTATAAACTATCGATTATAAAATAATGATTACAATGGTGAATAATATGGAAAATAAGAAGGCAATAATAGTGTAATGAAATTATACAATAAAAAAATAATTATTCTCATTCTACGCATTATCCGTTTATTTATTGCCTATGTCACTGACGTTTCTTCCGTAATTCACGAGCAAATGTTCTATTTAGGTAGCGAGCGCGGCATGTTTAGCGATGTTGGTATTTGAGATCAGTGATAGTTCCACTTTCTTAGTTCCACAACCGACGAGAGTATCTCGACATTGGGGCCGTTACCGACCGATCCCAGCACCCACCTGGCACTAGGCCTGCAGCCAAGCTCGCATATGCGAGCCGAGCTCGGGTCCAGTCGAGCCGGGACTCGCTTTTCGAGTCGAGTCGAGTACTCGCATGATGCGAGCTGCTCGCAACGAAGCGAACGGCTCGAAATAAAATCAGGCGTAAAATGACATGATGCGAGTTACAGCAGGAAGATCAGCACATTGATATTATCAAGCATTTTAGTATATTGACAATGCTAAATGTTTGCGATGTTTTATTATATATTTTGATAGTGAAATGTTGATTCAGAATTTGTATAACCCTTATTGAAAATAATTATGCAATAACAACTATTTCCTAGATTTATGTAAATAACTAGATGTGATCTGTAAAGAACGGTATTTTATATATTCCTTTATATTATACTCCGGTTCACTGTACAGTCGTAAAAATGTGTTGTCGCAAAATTGTTTATAATGTTGAAAATTAACGTGAAACCAAGTTGGAAGTTGGAAGTTCCAACAGCCTGTCATTCGGTACTGTGCAAGTATAGGTGATAAGATTTAAAAGGGCATAGCCGATTAAGATGGTCAAAACAATTGGAACCGCAAAAAGATTCCATTTCAAACAGTATTGATTTCTTGATTTTCTGGAAATGACAGACGTAGAGTTCAAAATTCTTTTCACGGAATCTTACCAATTTTCACAAGCAATTTCATATCTGGCGGAAATCGTAGACGAACACAATAATATAAATATTCATTGCCTAATCAATGTTACTTCAATATTTTTAAAACATTAAAAAAATATTGTTAAAATCACATGAATAAATAATATAAGAAATTGAAAAAATAAAGATGATGTATGGGAAAAAACATTTACCACCGACGGGATAAGAACCCCAGCGTATCCGCTCCTTAGTTCGACACACGTCCGGCGATGTTACAAAACTTTACGAACATTCTGGTATATATCACACAAAATACAATTTATTCTTTCTCTAAAATCACATTTCTTAGGTCAAAGAATTACTTGTTTCAATTTAATAATGCTAAAAATTACTTAATATATAGCTGCGATAAAACCAACAAGTGTAACTTTCCTCCTAATAGCAAAAACGTCGAAAAAATTCGGTTTTTATTGTTTTTTGACGATGATGTCCCACAACAAAAAATCTAAAAAAAATTGACGACACTGCCTGTTATAGTACTTTAACAAGGAACTAAACAGTAGAATAGCATTTTTCCGATTTTTTGGAGGTTTTTCATTTTTTTTACGACCACAGTTTGTAACAAAAAAATCAGAAAGTTTAAACTTTCATACGTGCGCGATTCTCCATCCGTTTACATTGTATGTCGTCTGTCGTCGCTGGGTCTTTGAAGCTCGGCACTCGGCAAAAGTTATTCGAGCATTTATTTGAAGCCTTCGAATAAATGATACAGATGAAAGATGAAAAAATTTCTCGTAGTTTGAATAAATCAAATAATACTGCCACCAAATAGCTTTATATGGATAAGATCCGTCGAAAGTTAGTTTCATTACATAACACTTTTATTTCGTTACTACCTTTACTTGAATAATTGCAGTCCAGCATTAGAAGTGGTATTATCGGTTAAATAAGTAAAAAAAAATAATTTTCTGTGTTTGTTACTACGGATCACAATAAGAACGATTGAATTTTGTCATTACTTGAATATTGTATTTATTCTTTTTTTTTTCATTCTATAACTATTACAGAATATATTTTGTTGAATAATCATTATTTTATAAATATCGCAATAAGTTCCAAATTAATTAATTACACCTATAAACTATCGATTATAAAACAATGATTACAATGGTGAATAATATGGAAAATAAGAAGGCAATAATAGTGTAATGAAATTATACAATAAAAAATAATTATTTTCATTCTACGCATTATCCGTTTATTTATTGCCTATGTCACTGACGTTTCTTCCGTAATTCACGAGCAAATGTTCTATTTAGGTAGCGAGCGCGGCATGTTTAGCGATGTTGGTATTTGAGATCAGTGATAGTTCCACTTTCTTAGTTCCACAACCGACGAGAGTATCTCGACATTGGGGCCGTTACCGACCGATCCCAGCACCCACCTGGCACTAGGCCTGCAGCCAAGCTCGCATATGCGAGCCGAGCTCGGGTCCAGTCGAGCCGGGACTCGCTTTTCGAGTCGAGTCGAGTACTCGCACGATGCGAGCTGCTCGCAACGAAGCGAACGGCTCGAAATAAAATCAGGCGTAAAATGACATGATGCGAGTTACAGCAGGAAGATCAGCACATTGATATTATCAAGCATTTTAGTATATTGACAATGCTAAATGTTTGCGATGTTTTATTATATATTTTGATAGTGAAATGTTGATTCAGAATTTGTATAACCCTTATTGAAAATAATTATGCAATAACAACTATTTCCTAGATTTATGTAAATAACTAGATGTGATCTGTAAAGAACGGTATTTTATATATTCCTTTATATTATACTCCGGTTCACTGTACAGTCGTAAAAATGTGTTGTCGCAAAATTGTTTATAATGTTGAAAATTAACGTGAAACCAAGTTGGAAGTTGGAAGTTCCAACAGCCTGTCATTCGGTACTGTGCAAGTATAGGTGATAAGATTTAAAAGGGCATAGCCGATTAAGATGGTCAAAACAATTGGAACCGCAAAAAGATTCCATTTCAAACAGTATTGATTTCTTGATTTTCTGGAAATGACAGACGTAGAGTTCAAAATTCTTTTCACGGAATCTTACCAATTTTCACAAGCAATTTCATATCTGGCGGAAATCGTAGACGAACACAATAATATAAATATTCATTGCCTAATCAATGTTACTTCAATATTTTTAAAACATTAAAAAAATATTGTTAAAATCACATGAATAAATAATATAAGAAATTGAAAAAATAAAGATGATGTATGGGAAAAAACATTTACCACCGACGGGATAAGAACCCCAGCGTATCCGCTCCTTAGTTCGACACACGTCCGGCGATGTTACAAAACTTTACGAACATTCTGGTATATATCACACAAAATACAATTTATTCTTTCTCTTAAATCACATTTCTTAGGTCAAAGAATTACTTGTTTCAATTTAATAATGCTAAAAATTACTTAATATATAGCTGCGATAAAACCAACAAGTGTAACTTTCCTCCTAATAGCAAAAACGTCGAAAAAATTCGGTTTTTATTGTTTTTTGACGATGATGTCCCACAACAAAAAATCTAAAAAAAATTGACGACACTGCCTGTTATAGTACTTTAACAAGGAACTAAACAGTAGAATAGCATGTTTTCAAATTTTTGAGAAATCTGCATTTTTCCGATTTTTTGGAGGTTTTTCATTTTTTGTTTACGACCACAGTTTGTAACAAAAAAATCTGAAAAAATTATCAAAAATCAGCCTTAGAATCCAAAATATGTCACATTTTTTTCAGAATTTTAGAAAGCATCAGAGTGCGGGAAATACGCGGAGAAGCGCGAAATCTAATTTACCCTGTAACTAACCTCATGGGCAAGATAGGGGGTTGAAATTTTACTCAGAGGGGTTTTTCCTCTAAGGGCAGTTTTGACCATAAATCGGCTAGGCCCTTTTAAAAGGATCTGATGTCTACGTTCAACACTCGTCATACTTTCTGTTTAGTTAATATTTTAATCTAAATCTTTTTTCAATTTGCAATTGTTGGCTCTTCTCCATGGATAACAGTCGATCTTTTATACGATGGTCCAAAATCATGCTAACTACCAAATAATTCGTAGTGGCAGCAAAGTTAAATCTACTTCCTAGCTCGACAATTAACGCAATTATATAACGCAATTTTTCCTGCGTTTTCATTACATGTCATCTAGTAAATTAATCTATCTAGCTTGGCAGAACAGCTGAAGTCGTTTGGTCGATTTATAAAAAAAGTTATTCTGATTTAAAGTGTCTGCCATCAATTATGAGACTGACTGCATAATGTATAACGAGAAGCGGCCGCACGTTTCTCGCTAAGCAACCTGCGCTATCTCCATGTTTATAATTGTGCAGTGTGAAAATGGTTTACTGCCTTTTTGGTTCGTTATCTCGGCCATTTCTTCTAAAAAGTGTACTTCCGTACAATGGGACAGTAGGGCTCTCATCAGCGAGCTAAGGTTTATGACCGGCTCTCGCCTGCACTCGCCCACTTAGGTCACCCGCTCTGAGTATTTAATCTACCGGCACGCGTATGCGTTTTGCTCTTCCTCCCTCCCCATCGAGCCACTAGCTTAGTTATTCATTATCGAAAAATATAAAAGTCTAAGACAATCTATTCTCAGGTTAGTTAGCTCAGATTCTGTCAAACAGTTTTTCTCAGCTTACCAGAATTCAGTCTTTTGACCTTTGGTGCGAGTACCAGTGTGGCGGCCTGTGCAAAGCGCACGCCGACGAACCGCCAGCATACATTGTAGACGCGGCGGCGACCTCGTATAAATACACATCAATATTATACAATATTGTTTATATACCCATTCCTTTCAAAAACTATTTAACGAAGCTTAACGTTAATTTTTAACATTATAAACAATTTTGCAACAACACATTTTTACGACTGTACACTGAACCCCGGAGTATAATATAAAGGAATATATAAAATACCGTTCTTTACAGATCACACAGCTAGTTATTTACATAAATCTAGGAAATAGTTGTTATTGCATAATTATTTTCAATAAGGGTTATAGAAATTCTGAATCAACATTTCACTATCAAAATATATAATAAAACATCGCAAACATTTAGCATTGTCAATATACTAAAATGCTTGATAATATCGATGTGCTGATCTTCCCGCTGTAACTCGCATCATGTCATTTTACGCCTGATTTTATTTCGAGCAGCTCGCATCGGTGCGGATAGCTCGCATCGTGCGAGTACTCGACTCGACTCGCACAATCGAGCCGAGCTAAGCTCAACCAGAGTTGGGCAAAATGTTTATCTAAATAAAAATTTCGAGTAACGAATAAAAGATAAAAAAATTTTTATTTCCTTTTGGTATGTGTTGTGGTTTGGGTGTTCAGTAAAGGATTCACCCAATATAACAATAACCATTTATTAAATAAGCAACAAAAACTCAACGACGTAACAAGGAACAAAGAAAATGAAATAACAATGAAACAAGAACTACGGATAAACGACTATACGAACAACTGACGGCGAATGACGACTTCTCACAACGACTGACTGACTTGAACTGACTGACTGACTGACCGACCCTGTCATCCGTCAGAATCCGCGCTTATATCCTCCAGGAATTTCCTTCGAACAAGAAAACTTCTGGAGTGGGGATGTCGCTTCCTGTACGTGCCCCTTGGAGAAAGTTCGTGTCCTTGCACCGAACATCCGTGTCCTGGCGAAAGTCAAGGGTTGGCGGCCAAATGTGCACGCCAAGGAAAAACCCCGAACCTGGTCGCCAAATGTGCACCCCAGGTAGGAACAGACTTCCGGCGACTAAGTGTGCGCTCGGGAAGAGCTTGGGCCTGGCGACCAAGTGCGTCCAAGGTCCCAGCCCGCAGACGACGCTCCTACCTGGGTCCGATCAACCCTTCTCCAAGGGGTCCGCCACATTACTTGAATATTGTATTTATTCTTTTTTTTTATTCTATAACTATTACAGAATATATTTTGTTGAATAATCATTATTTTATAAATATCGCAAGAAGTTCCAAATTAATTAATTACACCTATAAATTATCGATTATAAAATAATGATTACAATGGTGAACAATATGGAAAATAAGAAGGCAATAAGAGTGTAATGAAATTATACAATAAAAGATAATTATTTTCATTCTACGCATTATACGTTTATTTATTGCCTCTGTCACTGACGTTTTTTCCATAATTCACGAGCAAATGTTCTTTTAGTTCCACAACCGACGACAGTATCTCGACATTAGGGCCGTTACCGACCGCTCCCAGCACCCACCTGGCACCCACTTTGAGACTCGCAGTTTAACACGGGGGCTGGCAGTCTTATATATATATATATATATATATATATATATATATATATATATATATATATATATATATATATATAAAGTGGGTGCACTGATCCACCGACCAGATATATATAAAGACTGACAGCCTTACGGGAGAATGTGTCGCTCGAAAAATACGGTGTTGTCTACCGCTCTCTAGGATAGATTTTGGCTGGAGTAAGAAACAGAAGGCCAACGACGGTATCTCGTCGGTGCAGAAGACCACTAAGGAACTTCTCGTCGCTGAGAAGGTGAATCATCACGGACCCATATCGATTATCAAATGTTACATTCTCCGACAAACGTATTCAAATTAAAAAGATATTTTTTTTTAGTGTTGCTTTTTAAGATCTAAAATATTAAAAGTAAAACTAATATCAAGGACGAAAAATTCGTCAAAATATTTTACGTAAGAAATTATTAAAGCATAATTTTAGGAAAATCAATTTCTACTTCCATATGAGATACCTTAATTTGTAATTTAAAAATATTTCATGAACAAGCATTATTTCCTTACACTTTTTTTTTATAGATAACTGTTCCAAGAATCGATCTGTGGGAACAGAAATATGTTGAAAACCAGAGTAGCGTTTATTTAACGTACTATTCCGAATAGTATAGAGTTTGAGAGAGAATCACGTGGATGAATTAATATAATATAAAATAATATAATTGTAGAAGCAAAGATGGGCAAATTTTTATTGAAATAGACATTTCAAACAGCGAATAAAAGATAAAAAATGATTTGTTACGCGTCAAATAAAAATAATTATGTTATCTCTATTCCGCACGTAATGAATTTATTCGACGAATAAAGATTTTTTTATAAAGACCGACCAACAGCCTACAATGTAAGCAGATGGAGAATCCAACATTATTGGCAAT
>NW_027489265.1:0-61951 GCF_050948215.1 Halictus rubicundus | reverse complement strand
GGATAGGATAGAGGATAGGATAGGATAGAGGATAGGATAGGGGATTTGATAGGATAGAGGAAAGGATAGGATAGAGGATAGGATAGGATAGAGGATAGGATAGGGGATTGGATAGGATAGGATAGAGTATAGGATAGGATCGAGGATAGGATAGAGGATAGGATAGGATAGAGGATAGGATAGGATAGAGGGTAGGATAGGATAGAGGATAGGATAGGATAGAGGATAGGATAGGATAGAGGATAGGATAGGATAGAGGATAGGATAGGAAAGAGGATAGGATAGGATAGAGGATAGGAAAGGATAGAGGATAGGATAGGACAGAGGATAGGATAGGGGATTTGATAGGATAGGATAGAGGATAGGATAGACGATAGGATAGGATAGAGCATATGATAGGATAGAGGATAGGATAGGTTAGAGGATAGGATAGAATAGAGGATAGGATAGGATAGAGGACAGGATAGGATAGAGGATAGGGTAGGGGATTTGATAGGATAGAGGATATGATAGGATAGAAGATAGGATAGGATAGAGGATAGGATAGGATAGAGGATAGGATAGGATAGAGGATAGGATAGGATAGAGGATAGGATAGGATAGATGACAGGATAGGATACAGGATTGGATAGGATACAGGAAAGGATAGGATTGAGGATAGGATAGGATGGAGGATAGGATAGGATAGAGGATAGGATAGGATAGAGGATAGGATAGGATAGAGGATAGGATAGGACAGAGGATAGGGTAGGGGATTTGATAGGATAGGGGATAGGATAGGAGAGAAGATAGGATAGGATAGAGGATAGGATAGGATAGAGGATAGGATAGGATAGAGGATAGGATAGACGATAGGATAGGATAGAGGATAGGATAGGATAGAGGATAGGATAGGAAAGAGGATAGGATAGGATAGAGGATAGGAAAGGATAGAGGACAGGATAGGATACAGGATTGGATAGGATACAGGAAAGGATATGATTGAGGATAGGATAGGATAAAAGGATAGGATAGGATAGAGGATAGGAGAGGATAGAGGATAGAATAGGATAGAGGATAGGATAGGACAGAGGATAGGGTAGGGGATTTGATACGATAGAGGATAGGATAGGATAGAAGATAGGATAGAGGATAGATGATAGGATAGGATAGAGGATAGGATAGGGGATAGGATAGGATAGAGGATAGGATAGGATAGAAGATAGGATAGGATAGAGGATAGGATAGGATAGAGGATAGGATAGGATAGAGGATAGAGGATAGGATAGGATAGAGGATAGGATAGGATAGAGGATAGGATGGGCTAGAGGATAGGATAGGAAAGAGGATAGGATAGGATAGAGGATAGGAAAGGATAGAGGATTGGATAGGATACAGGATAGGATAGGATAGAGGATAGGATAGGGGATTTGATAGGATAGAGGATAGTATAGGATAGAAGATAGGATAGGATAGTGGATAGGATAGAGGATAGGATAGAGGATAGGATAGACGATAGGATAGGATAGAGGATAGGATAGGATAGAGGATAGGATAGGAAAGAGGATAGGATAGGATAGAGGATAGGAAAGGATAGAGGATAGGATAGGACAGAGGATAGGATAGGGGATTTGATAGGATAGGATAGAGGATAGGATAGACGATAGGATAGGATAGAGCATAGGATAGGATAGAGCATAGGATAGGATAGAGGATAGGATAGGATAGAGGATAGGATAGAATAGAGGATAGGATAGGATAGAGGACAGGATAGGATAGAGGATAGGGTAGGGGATTTGATAGGATAGAGGATATGATAGGATAGAAGATAGGATAGGATAGAGGATAGGATAGGATAGAGGATAGGATAGGATAGAGGATAGGATAGGATAGATGACAGGATAGGATACAGGATTGGATAGGATACAGGAAAGGATAGGATTGAGGATAGGATAGGATGGAGGATAGGATAGGATAGAGGATAGGATAGGATAGAGGATAGGATAGGATAGATGATAGGATATGATAGAGTATACGATATTATAGAGGGTAGGATAGGATAGAGCATAGGATAGGGGATTGGATAGGATAGGATAGAGTATAGGATAGGTTAGAGGTTAGGATAGAGGATAGGATAGGATAGAGGATAGGATAGGATTGAGGGTAGGATAGGATAGAGCATAGGATAGGATAGAGGATAGGATAGGATAGAGGATAGGATAGGATAGAGGATAGGATAGGATAGAGGGTAGGATAGGATAGAGCATAGGATAGGATAGAGGATAGGATAGGATAGAGGATAGGATAGGATAGAGGATAGGATAGGAAAGAGGATAGGATAGGATAGAGGATAGGATAGGGGATTTGATAGGATAGAGGAAAGGATATGATAGAGGATAGGATAGGATAGAGGATAAGATAGGGGATTGGATAGGATAGGATAGAGTATAGGATAGGATAGAGGATAGGATAGAGGATAGGATAGGATAGAGGATAGGATAGGATAGAGGGTAGGATAGGATAGAGGATAGGATAGGATAGAGGATAGGATAGGATAGAGGATAGGATAGGTGATTTGATAGGATAGAGGAAAGGATAGGATAGAGGATAGGATAGGATAGCGGATAGGATAGGATAGAGGATAGGATTTGATAGAGGATAGCGGATAGGATAGGATAGAGGATAGGATAGGATAGAGGATAGGATAGGATAGAGGATAGGATAGGATAGAGGATAGGATAGGATAGAGGATAGGATAGGATAGAGGATAGGATAGGATAGAGGATAGGATAGGATAGAGGATAGGATAGGATAGAGGATAGGATAGGATAGAGGATAGGATAGGATAGAGGATAGGATAGGGGATTTGATAGGATAGAGGAAAGGATAGGATAGAGGATAGGATAGGATAGAGGATAGGATAGGGGATTGGATAGGATAGGATAGAGTATAGGATAGGATCGAGGATAGGATAGAGGATAGGATAGGATAGAGGATAGGATAGGATAGAGGGTAGGATAGGATAGAGGATAGGATAGGATAGAGGAGAGGATAGGATAGAGGATAGGATAGGATAGAGGATAGGATAGGAAAGAGGATAGGATAGGATAGAGGATAGGAAAGGATAGAGGATAGGATAGGACAGAGGATAGGATAGGGGATTTGATAGGATAGGATAGAGGATAGGATAGACGATAGGATAGGATAGAGCATATGATAGGATAGAGGATAGGATAGGATAGAGGATAGGATAGAATAGAGGATAGGATAGGATAGAGGACAGGATAGGATAGAGGATAGGGTAGGGGATTTGATAGGATAGAGGATATGATAGGATAGAAGATAGGATAGGATAGAGGATAGGATAGGATAGAGGATAGGATAGGATAGAGGATAGGATAGGATAGAGGATAGGATAGGATAGATGACAGGATAGGATACAGGATTGGATAGGATACAGGAAAGGATAGGATTGAGGATAGGATAGGATGGAAGATAGGATAGGATAGAGGATAGGATAGGATAGAGGATAGGATAGGATAGAGGATAGGATAGGACAGAGGATAGGGTAGGGGATTTGATAGGATAGGGGATAGGATAGGAGAGAAGATAGGATAGGATAGAGGATAGGATAGGATAGAGGATAGGATAGGATAGAGGATAGGATAGACGATAGGATAGGATAGAGGATAGGATAGGATAGAGGATAGGATAGGAAAGAGGATAGGATAGGATAGAGGATAGGATAGGACAGAGGATAGGAGAGGATAGAGGATAGAATAGGATAGAGGATAGGATAGGACAGAGGATAGGGTAGGGGATTTGATACGATAGAGGATAGGATAGGATAGAAGATAGGATAGAGGATAGATGATAGGATAGGATAGAGGATAGGATAGGGGATAGGATAGGATAGAGGATAGGATAGGATAGAGGATAGAGGATAGGATAGGATAGAGGATAGGATAGGATAGAGGATAGGATGGGCTAGAGGATAGGATAGGAAAGAGGATAGGATAGAGGATAGAGGATAGGATAGGATAGAGGATAGGATAGGATAGAGGATAGGATGGGCTAGAGGATAGGATAGGAAAGAGGATAGGATAGGATAGAGGATAGGATAGGATAGAGGATAGGATAGGAAAGAGGATAGGATAGGATAGAGGATAGGAAAGGATAGAGGATAGGATAGGACAGAGGATAGGATAGGGGATTTGATAGGATAGGATAGAGGATAGGATAGACGATAGGATAGGATAGAGCATAGGATAGGATAGAGCATAGGATAGGATAGAGGATAGGATAGGATAGAGGATAGGATAGAATAGAGGATAGGATAGGATAGAGGACAGGATAGGATAGAGGATAGGGTAGGGGATTTGATAGGATAGAGGATATGATAGGATAGAAGATAGGATAGGATAGAGGATAGGATAGGATAGAGGATAGGATAGGATAGAGGATAGGATAGGATAGATGACAGGATAGGATACAGGATTGGATAGGATACAGGAAAGGATAGGATTGACGATAGGATAGGATGGAGGATAGGATAGGATAGAGGATAGGATAGGATAGAGGATAGGATAGGATAGATGATAGGATATGATAGAGTATACGATATTATAGAGGGTAGGATAGGATAGAGCATAGGATAGGGGATTGGATAGGATAGGATAGAGTATAGGATAGGATAGAGGATAGGATAGAGGATAGGATAGGATAGAGGATAGGATAGGATTGAGGGTAGGATAGGATAGAGCATAGGATAGGGGATTGGATAGGATAGGATAGAGTATAGGATAGGATAGAGGATAGGATAGAGGATAGGATAGGATAGAGGATAGGAAAGGATAGAGGATAGGATAGGACAGAGGATAGGATAGGGGATTTGATAGGATAGGATAGAGGATAGGATAGACGATAGGATAGGATAGAGCATAGGATAGGATAGAGCATAGGATAGGATAGAGGATAGGATAGGATGGAGGAAAGGATAGAATAGAGGATAGGATAGGATAGAGGACAGGATAGGATAGAGGATAGGGTAGGGGATTTGATAGGATAGAGGATATGATAGGATAGAAGATAGGATAGGATAGAGGATAGGATAGGATAGAGGATAGGATAGGATAGAGGATAGGATAGGATAGATGACAGGATAGGATACAGGATTGGATAGGATACAGGAAAGGATAGGATTGAGGATAGGATAGGATGGAGGATAGGATAGGATAGAGGATAGGATAGGATAGAGGATAGGATAGGATAGATGATAGGATATGATAGAGTATACGATATTATAGAGGGTAGGATAGGATAGAGCATAGGATAGGGGATTGGATAGGATAGGATAGAGGATAGGATAGAGGATAGGATAGGATAGAGGATAGGATAGGATAGAGGATAGGATAGGATAGAGGATAGGATAGGATAGAGGGTAGGATAGGATAGAGCATAGGATAGGATAGAGGATAGGATAGGATAGAGGATAGGATAGGATAGAGGATAGGATAGGATAGAGGATAGGATAGGGGATTTGATAGGATAGAGGAAAGGATATGATAGAGGATAGGATAGGATAGAGGATAGGATAGGGGATTGGATAGGATAGGATAGAGTATAGGATAGGATAAAGGATAGGATAGAGGATAGGATAGGATAGAGGATAGGATAGGATAGAGGGTAGGATAGGATAGAGCATAGGATAGGATAGAGGATAGGATAGGATAGAGGATAGGATAGGATAGATAATAGGATAGGATAGAGGATAGGATAGGATAGAGGATAGGATAGGATACAGGATAGGATAGGATAGAGGATAGGATAGGATAGAGGATAGGATAGGATAGAGGATAGGATAGGATAGAGGATAGGATAGGGGATTTGATAGGATAGAGGATAGGATAGGGGATTTGATAGGATAGAGGATAGGATAGGATAGAAGATAGGATAGGATAGAGGATAGGATAGGATAGGATAGAGGATAGGATAGGATAGAGCATAGGATAGGATAGAGGATAGGATAGGATAGAGGATAGGATAGGATAGAGGATAGGATAGGATAGAGCATAGGATAGGATAGAGGATAGGATAGGATAGAGGATAGGATAGGATAGAGGATAGGATAGGATAGAGGTTAGGATTGGGGATTTGATAGGATAGAGGATAGTATAGGATAGAAGATAGGATAGGATAGTGGATAGGATAGAGGATAGGAGAGAGGATAGGATAGACGATAGGATAGGATAGAGGATAGGATAGGATAGAGGATAGGATAGGAAAGAGGATAGGATAGGATAGAGGATAGGAAAGGATAGAGGATAGGATAGGACAGAGGATAGGATAGGGGATTTGATAGGATAGGATAGAGGATAGGATAGACGATAGGATAGGATAGAGCATAGGATAGGATAGAGCATAGGATAGGATAGAGGATAGGATAGGATAGAGGATAGGATAGAATAGAGGATAGGATAGGATAGAGGACAGGATAGGATAGAGGATAGGGTAGGGGATTTGATAGGATAGAGGATATGATAGGATAGAAGATAGGATAGGATAGAGGATAGGATAGGATAGAGGATAGGATAGGATAGAGGATAGGATTGGATAGATGACAGGATAGGATACAGGATTGGATAGGATACAGGAAAGGATAGGATGGAGGATAGGATAGGATGGAGGATAGGATAGGATAGAGGATAGGATAGGATGGAGGACAGGAGAGGATACAGGAAAGAATAGGGTTGAGGATAGGATAGGATGGAGGATAGGATAGGATAGAGGATAGGATAGGATAGAGGATACGATAGGATAGAGGATAGGATAGACGATAGGATAGGATAGAGGATAGGATAGGATAGAGGATAGGATAGGATAGAGGATAGGATAGGACAGAGGATAGGGTAGGGGATTTGATAGGATAGAGGATAGGATAGGATAGAAGATAGGATAGGATAGAGGATAGGATAGGATAGAGGATAGGATAGGATAGAGGATAGGATAGGATAGAGGATAGGATAGGATAGAGGATTTGATAGGATAGAGGATAGATGATAGGATAGGATAGAGGATTGGATAGGATACAGGATAGGATAGGATAGAGGATAGGATAGGGGATTTGATAGGATAGAGGATAGGATAGAGGATAGGATGGGATAGAGGACAGGATAGGATACAGGATTGGATAGGATACAGGAAAGATAGGATTGATCATAGGATAGGACGGAGGATAGGATAGGATAGAGGATAGGATAAGATAGAGGATAGGATAGGACACAGGATAGGGTAGGGGATTTGATAGGATAGAGGATAGGATAGGATAGAAGATAGGATAGGATAGAGGATAGGATAGGATAGAGGATAGGATAGGATGGAGGATAGGATAGGATAGAGGATAGGATAGACGATAGGATAGGATAGAGGATAGGATAGACGACAGGATAGGATAGGATAGAGGATAGGATAGGATAGAGGATAGAGGATAGGATAGGATAGGATAGAGGATAGAGGATAGAGGATAGAGGATAGGATAGGATAGAGGATAGGATAGCATAGAGGATAGGATAGGACAGAGGATAGGGTATGGGATTTGATAGGAAAGAGGATAGGAAAGGATAGAGGATAGGATAGGACAAAGGATAGGAAAGGGGATTTGATAGGATAGGATAGAGGATAGGATAGACAATAGGATAGGATAGAGCATAGGATAGGATAGAGGATAGGATAGGATAGAGGATAGGATAGGATAGAGGATAGGATAGGATAGAGGATAGGATAGGATAGAGGATAGGATAGGATAGAGGATAGGATAGGATAGAGGATAGGATAGGACAGAGGATAGGATAGGGGATTTGATAGGATAGAGGATAGGATAGAGGATAGGATAGGATAGAGGATAGGATAGGATAGAGGATAGGATAGGATAGAGGATAGGATAGGATAGAGGATAGGATAGGATAGAGGATAGGATAGGATAGAGGATAGGATGGGCTAGAGGATAGGATAGGAAAGAGGATAGGATAGAGGATAGAGGATAGGATAGGATAGAGGATAGGATAGGATAGAGGATAGGATGGGCTAGAGGATAGGATAGGAAAGAGGATAGGATAGGATAGAGGATAGGATAGGATAGAGGATAGGATAGGAAAGAGGATAGGATAGGATAGAGGATAGGAAAGGATAGAGGATAGGATAGGACAGAGGATAGGATAGGGGATTTGATAGGATAGGATAGAGGATAGGATAGACGATAGGATAGGATAGAGCATAGGATAGGATAGAGCATAGGATAGGATAGAGGATAGGATAGGATAGAGGATAGGATAGAATAGAGGATAGGATAGGATAGAGGACAGGATAGGATAGAGGATAGGGTAGGGGATTTGATAGGATAGAGGATATGATAGGATAGAAGATAGGATAGGATAGAGGATAGGATAGGATAGAGGATAGGATAGGATAGAGGATAGGATAGGATAGATGACAGGATAGGATACAGGATTGGATAGGATACAGGAAAGGATAGGATTGACGATAGGATAGGATGGAGGATAGGATAGGATAGAGGATAGGATAGGATAGAGGATAGGATAGGATAGATGATAGGATATGATAGAGTATACGATATTATAGAGGGTAGGATAGGATAGAGCATAGGATAGGGGATTGGATAGGATAGGATAGAGTATAGGATAGGATAGAGGATAGGATAGAGGATAGGATAGGATAGAGGATAGGATAGGATTGAGGGTAGGATAGGATAGAGCATAGGATAGGGGATTGGATAGGATAGGATAGAGTATAGGATAGGATAGAGGATAGGATAGAGGATAGGATAGGATAGAGGATAGGAAAGGATAGAGGATAGGATAGGACAGAGGATAGGATAGGGGATTTGATAGGATAGGATAGAGGATAGGATAGACGATAGGATAGGATAGAGCATAGGATAGGATAGAGCATAGGATAGGATAGAGGATAGGATAGGATGGAGGAAAGGATAGAATAGAGGATAGGATAGGATAGAGGACAGGATAGGATAGAGGATAGGGTAGGGGATTTGATAGGATAGAGGATATGATAGGATAGAAGATAGGATAGGATAGAGGATAGGATAGGATAGAGGATAGGATAGGATAGAGGATAGGATAGGATAGATGACAGGATAGGATACAGGATTGGATAGGATACAGGAAAGGATAGGATTGAGGATAGGATAGGATGGAGGATAGGATAGGATAGAGGATAGGATAGGATAGAGGATAGGATAGGATAGATGATAGGATATGATAGAGTATACGATATTATAGAGGGTAGGATAGGATAGAGCATAGGATAGGGGATTGGATAGGATAGGATAGAGGATAGGATAGAGGATAGGATAGGATAGAGGATAGGATAGGATAGAGGATAGGATAGGATAGAGGATAGGATAGGATAGAGGGTAGGATAGGATAGAGCATAGGATAGGATAGAGGATAGGATAGGATAGAGGATAGGATAGGATAGAGGATAGGATAGGATAGAGGATAGGATAGGGGATTTGATAGGATAGAGGAAAGGATATGATAGAGGATAGGATAGGATAGAGGATAGGATAGGGGATTGGATAGGATAGGATAGAGTATAGGATAGGATAAAGGATAGGATAGAGGATAGGATAGGATAGAGGATAGGATAGGATAGAGGGTAGGATAGGATAGAGCATAGGATAGGATAGAGGATAGGATAGGATAGAGGATAGGATAGGATAGATAATAGGATAGGATAGAGGATAGGATAGGATAGAGGATAGGATAGGATACAGGATAGGATAGGATAGAGGATAGGATAGGATAGAGGATAGGATAGGATAGAGGATAGGATAGGATAGAGGATAGGATAGGGGATTTGATAGGATAGAGGATAGGATAGGGGATTTGATAGGATAGAGGATAGGATAGGATAGAAGATAGGATAGGATAGAGGATAGGATAGGATAGGATAGAGGATAGGATAGGATAGAGCATAGGATAGGATAGAGGATAGGATAGGATAGAGGATAGGATAGGATAGAGGATAGGATAGGATAGAGCATAGGATAGGATAGAGGATAGGATAGGATAGAGGATAGGATAGGATAGAGGATAGGATAGGATAGAGGTTAGGATAGGGGATTTGATAGGATAGAGGAAAGGATAGAATAGAGGATAGGATAGGATAGAGGATAGGATAGGATAGAGGATAGGATAGGTTAGAGGTTAGGATAGGATAGAAGATAGGATAGGATAGAGGATTGGATAGGATACAGGATAGGATAGGATAGAGGATAGGATTGGGGATTTGATAGGATAGAGGATAGTATAGGATAGAAGATAGGATAGGATAGTGGATAGGATAGAGGATAGGATAGAGGATAGGATAGACGATAGGATAGGATAGAGGATAGGATAGGATAGAGGATAGGATAGGAAAGAGGATAGGATAGGATAGAGGATAGGAAAGGATAGAGGATAGGATAGGACAGAGGATAGGATAGGGGATTTGATAGGATAGGATAGAGGATAGGATAGACGATAGGATAGGATAGAGCATAGGATAGGATAGAGCATAGGATAGGATAGAGGATAGGATAGGATAGAGGATAGGATAGAATAGAGGATAGGATAGGATAGAGGACAGGATAGGATAGAGGATAGGGTAGGGGATTTGATAGGATAGAGGATATGATAGGATAGAAGATAGGATAGGATAGAGGATAGGATAGGATAGAGGATAGGATAGGATAGAGGATAGGATAGGATAGATGACAGGATAGGATACAGGATTGGATAGGATACAGGAAAGGATAGGATGGAGGATAGGATAGGATGGAGGATAGGATAGGATAGAGGATAGGATAGGATGGAGGACAGGAGAGGATACAGGAAAGAATAGGGTTGAGGATAGGATAGGATGGAGGATAGGATAGGATAGAGGATAGGATAGGATAGAGGATACGATAGGATAGAGGATAGGATAGACGATAGGATAGGATAGAGGATAGGATAGGATAGAGGATAGGATAGGATAGAGGATAGGATAGGACAGAGGATAGGGTAGGGGATTTGATAGGATAGAGGATAGGATAGGATAGAAGATAGGATAGGATAGAGGATAGGATAGGATAGAGGATAGGATAGGATAGAGGATAGGATAGGATAGAGGATAGGATAGGATAGAGGATTTGATAGGATAGAGGATAGATGATAGGATAGGATAGAGGATTGGATAGGATACAGGATAGGATAGGATAGAGGATAGGATAGGGGATTTGATAGGATAGAGGATAGGATAGAGGATAGGATGGGATAGAGGACAGGATAGGATACAGGATTGGATAGGATACAGGAAAGATAGGATTGATCATAGGATAGGACGGAGGATAGGATAGGATAGAGGATAGGATAAGATAGAGGATAGGATAGGACACAGGATAGGGTAGGGGATTTGATAGGATAGAGGATAGGATAGGATAGAAGATAGGATAGGATAGAGGATAGGATAGGATAGAGGATAGGATAGGATGGAGGATAGGATAGGATAGAGGATAGGATAGACGATAGGATAGGATAGAGGATAGGATAGACGACAGGATAGGATAGGATAGAGGATAGGATAGGATAGAGGATAGAGGATAGGATAGGATAGGATAGAGGATAGAGGATAGAGGATAGAGGATAGGATAGGATAGAGGATAGGATAGCATAGAGGATAGGATAGGACAGAGGATAGGGTATGGGATTTGATAGGAAAGAGGATAGGAAAGGATAGAGGATAGGATAGGACAAAGGATAGGAAAGGGGATTTGATAGGATAGGATAGAGGATAGGATAGACAATAGGATAGGATAGAGCATAGGATAGGATAGAGGATAGGATAGGATAGAGGATAGGATAGGATAGACGATAGGATAGGATAGAGGATAGGATAGGATAGAGGATAGGATAGGATAGAGGATAGGGTAGGATAGAGGATAGGATAGGACAGAGGATAGGATAGGGGATTTGATAGGATAGAGGATAGGATAGAGGATAGGATAGGATAGAGGACAGGATAGGATACAGGATTGGATAGGATACAGGAAAGATAGGATTGATCATAGGATAGGACGGAGGATAGGATAGGATAGAGGATAGGATAGGATAGAGGATAGGATAGGACACAGGATAGGGTAGGGGATTTGATAGGATAGAGGATAGGATAGGATAGAAGATAGGATAGGATAGAGGATAGGATAGGATAGAGGATAGGATACGATAGAGGATAGGATAGGATAGAGGATAGGATAGGACAGAGTATAGGGTAGGGGATTTGATAGGATAGAGGATAGGATAGGTTAGAAGATAGGATAGGATAGAGGATAGGATAGGATAGAGGATAGGATAGGATAGAGGATAGGATAGGATAGAGGACAGGATAGGATACAGGATTGGATAGGATACAGGAAAGGATAGGATTGAGGATAGGATAGGATGGAGGATAGGATAGGATAGAGGATAGGATAGGATAGAGGATAGGATAGACGATAGGATAGGATAGAGGATAGGATAGGATTGAGGATAGGATAGGACAGAGGATAGGGTAGGGGATTTGATAGGATAGAGGATAGGATAGGATAGAAGATAGGATAGGATAGAGGATAGGATAGGATAGAGGATAGGATAGGATAGAGGATAGGATAGGATAGAGGACAGGATAGGATACAGGATTGGATAGGATACAGGAAAGGATAGGATTGAGGATAGGATAGGATGGAGGATAGGATAGGACAGAGGATAGGGTAGGGGATTTGATAGGATAGAGGATAGAATAGGATAGAAGATAGGATCGGATAGAGGATAGGATATGATAGAGGATAGGATAGGATAGAGGATAGGATAGACGATAGGATAGGATAGAGGATAGGATATGATAGAGGATAGGATAGAGGATAGATGATAGGATAGGATAGAGGATAGGATAGGGGATAGGATAGGATAGAGGATAGGATTGGATAGATGATAGGATAGGATAGAGGATAGGATAGGATAGAGGATAGGATAGGATAGAGGATAGAGGATAGGATAGGATAGAGGATAGGATAGGATAGAGGATAGGATAGACGACAGGATAGGATAGAGCATAGGATAGGATAGAGGATAGGATAGGATAGAGGATAGGATAGAATAGAGGATAGGATAGGATAGAGGACAGGAAAGGATACAGGATTGGATAGGATACAGGAAAGGATAGGATTGAGGATAGGATAGGATGGAGGATAGGATAGGATAGAGGATAGGATAGACGATAGGATAGGATAGAGGATAGGATAGGATAGAGGATAGGATAGGATAGAGGATAGGATAGGATAGAGGATAGGATAGACGACAGGATAGGATAGGATAGAGGATAGGATAGGATAGAGGATAGAGGATAGAGGATAGGATAGGATAGGATAGGGGATAGAGGATAGGATAGGATAGAGGATAGGATAGGATAGAGGATAGGATACGATAGAGGATAGGATAGGATAGAGGATAGGATAGGACAGAGTATAGGGTAGGGGATTTGATAGGATAGAGGATAGGATAGGTTAGAAGATAGGATAGGATAGAGGATAGGATAGGATAGAGGATAGGATAGGATAGAGGATAGGATAGGATAGAGGACAGGATAGGATACAGGATTGGATAGGATACAGGAAAGGATAGGATTGAGGATAGGATAGGATGGAGGATAGGATAGGATAGAGGATAGGATAGGATAGAGGATAGGATAGGATAGAAGATAGGATAGGATAGAGGATAGGATAGGATAGAGGATAGGATAGGATAGAGGATAGGATAGGATAGAGGATTTGATAGGATAGAGGATAGATGATAGGATAGGATAGAGGATTGGATAGGATACAGGGTAGGATAGGATAGAGGATAGGATAGGGGATTTGATAGGATAGAGGATAGGATAGGATAGAGGATAGGATAGGATAGAGGATAGGATAGGATAGAGGATAGGATAGGATAGAGGATATGATAGGATAGAGGATAGGATAGACGATAGGATAGGATAGAGGATTTGATAGGATACAGGATAGATGATAGGATAGGATAGAGGATTGGATAGGATACAGGATAGGATAGGATAGAGGATAGGATAGGGGATTTGATAGGATAGAGGATAGGATAGGATAGAGTATAGGATAGGATAGAGGATAGGATAGGATAGAGGATAGGATAGGATAAAAGGATAGGATTGGATAGAGGATAGGATAGGATAGAGGATAGAATAGGATAGAGGACAGGATAGGATACAGGATTGGATAGGATACAGGAAAGATAGGATAGAGGATAGGATGGGATAGAGGATAGGATAGACGATAGGATAGGATAGAGGATAGGATAGGATAGAGGATATGTTAGGATAGAGGATAGGATAGGACAGAGGATAGGATTGGGGATTGATTGGATAGAGGATAGTGGATAGATGATAGGATAGGATAGAGGATAGATGATAGGATAGGATAGAGGATAGGATAGGATAGAGGATAGGATAGAGGATAGGATAGGATAGAGGATAGGATAGGATAGAGGATAGGATAGAGGATATGATAGGATAGAGGATAGGATAGGATAGAGGATAGGATAGGATAGACGATAGGATAGGATAGAGGATAGAGGATTGGATAGGATAAAAGGATAGGATAGAATAGAGGATAGGATAGGATGGAGGACAGGAGAGGATACAGGATTGGATAGGATACAGGAAAGGATAGGATTGAGGATAGGATAGGATGGAGGATAGGATAGGATAGAGGATAGGATAGGATAGAGGATAGGATAGGATGGAGGACAGGAGAGGATACAGGATTGGATAGGATACAGGAAAGGATAGGATTGAGGATAGGATAGGATGGAGGATAGGATAGGATAGAGGATAGGATAGGATAGAAGATAGGATAGAGGATAGATGATAGGATAGGATAGAGGATAGGATAGGGGATAGGATAGGATAGAGGATAGGATAGGATAGATGATAGGATAGGATAGAGGATAGGATAGGATAGAGGATAGGATAGGATAGAGGATAGGATAGGGGATTTGATAGGATAGAGGAAAGGATAGGATAGAGGATAGGATAGGATAGAGGATAGGATAGGGGATTGGATAGGATAGGATAGAGTATAGGATAGGATCGAGGATAGGATAGAGGATAGGATAGAGGATAGGATAGGATAGAGGATAGGATAGGATAGAGGGTAGGATAGGATAGAGGATAGGATAGGATAGAGGAGAGGATAGGATAGAGGATAGGATAGGATAGAGGATAGGATAGGAAAGAGGATAGGATAGGGTAGAGGATAGGAAAGGATAGAGGATAGGATAGGACAGAGGATAGGATAGGGGATTTGATAGGATAGGATAGAGGATAGGATAGACGATAGGATAGGATAGAGCATATGATAGGATAGAGGATAGGATAGGATAGAGGATAGGATAGAATAGAGGATAGGATAGGATAGAGGACAGGATAGGATAGAGGATAGGGTAGGGGATTTGATAGGATAGAGGATATGATAGGATAGAAGATAGGATAGGATAGAGGATAGGATAGGATAGAGGATAGGATAGGATAGAGGATAGGATAGGATAGAGGATAGGATAGGATAGATGACAGGATAGGATACAGGATTGGATAGGATACAGGAAAGGATAGGATTGAGGATATTATAGGATGGAAGATAGGATAGGATAGAGGATAGGATAGGATAGAGGATAGGATAGGATAGAGGATAGGATAGGACAGAGGATAGGGTAGGGGATTTGATAGGATAGGGGATAGGATAGGAGAGAAGATAGGATAGGATAGAGGATAGGATAGGATAGAGGATAGGATAGGATAGAGGATAGGATAGACGATAGGATAGGATAGAGGATAGGATAGGATAGAGGATAGGATAGGAAAGAGGATAGGATAGGATAGAGGATAGGAAAGGATAGAGGACAGGATAGGATACAGGATTGGATAGGATACAGGAAAGGATATGATTGAGGATAGGATAGGATAAAAGGATAGGATAGGATAGAGGATAGGAGAGGATAGAGGATAGAATAGGATAGAGGATAGGATAGGACAGAGGATAGGGTAGGGGATTTGATACGATAGAGGATAGGATAGGATAGAAGATAGGATAGAGGATAGATGATAGGATAGGATAGAGGATAGGATAGGGGATAGGATAGGATAGAGGATAGGATAGGATAGAGGATAGAGGATAGGATAGGATAGAGGATAGGATAGGATAGAGGATAGGATGGGCTAGAGGATAGGATAGGAAAGAGGATAGGATAGAGGATAGAGGATAGGATAGGATAGAGGATAGGATAGGATAGAGGATAGGATGGGCTAGAGGATAGGATAGGAAAGAGGATAGGATAGGATAGAGGATAGGATAGGATAGAGGATAGGATAGGAAAGAGGATAGGATAGGATAGAGGATAGGAAAGGATAGAGGATAGGATAGGACAGAGGATAGGATAGGGGATTTGATAGGATAGGATAGAGGATAGGATAGACGATAGGATAGGATAGAGCATAGGATAGGATAGAGCATAGGATAGGATAGAGGATAGGATAGGATAGAGGATAGGATAGAATAGAGGATAGGATAGGATAGAGGACAGGATAGGATAGAGGATAGGGTAGGGGATTTGATAGGATAGAGGATATGATAGGATAGAAGATAGGATAGGATAGAGGATAGGATAGGATAGAGGATAGGATAGGATAGAGGATAGGATAGGATAGATGACAGGATAGGATACAGGATTGGATAGGATACAGGAAAGGATAGGATTGACGATAGGATAGGATGGAGGATAGGATAGGATAGAGGATAGGATAGGATAGAGGATAGGATAGGATAGATGATAGGATATGATAGAGTATACGATATTATAGAGGGTAGGATAGGATAGAGCATAGGATAGGGGATTGGATAGGATAGGATAGAGTATAGGATAGGATAGAGGATAGGATAGAGGATAGGATAGGATAGAGGATAGGATAGGATTGAGGGTAGGATAGGATAGAGCATAGGATAGGGGATTGGATAGGATAGGATAGAGTATAGGATAGGATAGAGGATAGGATAGAGGATAGGATAGGATAGAGGATAGGAAAGGATAGAGGATAGGATAGGACAGAGGATAGGATAGGGGATTTGATAGGATAGGATAGAGGATAGGATAGACGATAGGATAGGATAGAGCATAGGATAGGATAGAGCATAGGATAGGATAGAGGATAGGATAGGATGGAGGAAAGGATAGAATAGAGGATAGGATAGGATAGAGGACAGGATAGGATAGAGGATAGGGTAGGGGATTTGATAGGATAGAGGATATGATAGGATAGAAGATAGGATAGGATAGAGGATAGGATAGGATAGAGGATAGGATAGGATAGAGGATAGGATAGGATAGATGACAGGATAGGATACAGGATTGGATAGGATACAGGAAAGGATAGGATTGAGGATAGGATAGGATGGAGGATAGGATAGGATAGAGGATAGGATAGGATAGAGGATAGGATAGGATAGATGATAGGATATGATAGAGTATACGATATTATAGAGGGTAGGATAGGATAGAGCATAGGATAGGGGATTGGATAGGATAGGATAGAGGATAGGATAGAGGATAGGATAGGATAGAGGATAGGATAGGATAGAGGATAGGATAGGATAGAGGATAGGATAGGATAGAGGGTAGGATAGGATAGAGCATAGGATAGGATAGAGGATAGGATAGGATAGAGGATAGGATAGAATAGAGGATAGGATAGGATAGAGGACAGGAAAGGATACAGGATTGGATAGGATACAGGAAAGGATAGGATTGAGGATAGGATAGGATGGAGGATAGGATAGGATAGAGGATAGGATAGACGATAGGATAGGATAGAGGATAGGATAGGATAGAGGATAGGATAGGATAGAGGATAGGATAGGATAGAGGATAGGATAGACGACAGGATAGGATAGGATAGAGGATAGGATAGGATAGAGGATAGAGGATAGAGGATAGGATAGGATAGGATAGGGGATAGAGGATAGGATAGGATAGAGGATAGGATAGGATAGAGGATAGGATACGATAGAGGATAGGATAGGATAGAGGATAGGATAGGACAGAGTATAGGGTAGGGGATTTGATAGGATAGAGGATAGGATAGGTTAGAAGATAGGATAGGATAGAGGATAGGATAGGATAGAGGATAGGATAGGATAGAGGATAGGATAGGATAGAGGACAGGATAGGATACAGGATTGGATAGGATACAGGAAAGGATAGGATTGAGGATAGGATAGGATGGAGGATAGGATAGGATAGAGGATAGGATAGGATAGAGGATAGGATAGGATAGAAGATAGGATAGGATAGAGGATAGGATAGGATAGAGGATAGGATAGGATAGAGGATAGGATAGGATAGAGGATTTGATAGGATAGAGGATAGATGATAGGATAGGATAGAGGATTGGATAGGATACAGGGTAGGATAGGATAGAGGATAGGATAGGGGATTTGATAGGATAGAGGATAGGATAGGATAGAGGATAGGATAGGATAGAGGATAGGATAGGATAGAGGATAGGATAGGATAGAGGATATGATAGGATAGAGGATAGGATAGACGATAGGATAGGATAGAGGATTTGATAGGATACAGGATAGATGATAGGATAGGATAGAGGATTGGATAGGATACAGGATAGGATAGGATAGAGGATAGGATAGGGGATTTGATAGGATAGAGGATAGGATAGGATAGAGTATAGGATAGGATAGAGGATAGGATAGGATAGAGGATAGGATAGGATAAAAGGATAGGATTGGATAGAGGATAGGATAGGATAGAGGATAGAATAGGATAGAGGACAGGATAGGATACAGGATTGGATAGGATACAGGAAAGATAGGATAGAGGATAGGATGGGATAGAGGATAGGATAGACGATAGGATAGGATAGAGGATAGGATAGGATAGAGGATATGTTAGGATAGAGGATAGGATAGGACAGAGGATAGGATTGGGGATTGATTGGATAGAGGATAGTGGATAGATGATAGGATAGGATAGAGGATAGATGATAGGATAGGATAGAGGATAGGATAGGATAGAGGATAGGATAGAGGATAGGATAGGATAGAGGATAGGATAGGATAGAGGATAGGATAGAGGATATGATAGGATAGAGGATAGGATAGGATAGAGGATAGGATAGGATAGACGATAGGATAGGATAGAGGATAGAGGATTGGATAGGATAAAAGGATAGGATAGAATAGAGGATAGGATAGGATGGAGGACAGGAGAGGATACAGGATTGGATAGGATACAGGAAAGGATAGGATTGAGGATAGGATAGGATGGAGGATAGGATAGGATAGAGGATAGGATAGGATAGAGGATAGGATAGGATGGAGGACAGGAGAGGATACAGGATTGGATAGGATACAGGAAAGGATAGGATTGAGGATAGGATAGGATGGAGGATAGGATAGGATAGAGGATAGGATAGGATAGAAGATAGGATAGAGGATAGATGATAGGATAGGATAGAGGATAGGATAGGGGATAGGATAGGATAGAGGATAGGATAGGATAGATGATAGGATAGGATAGAGGATAGGATAGGATAGAGGATAGGATAGGATAGAGGATAGGATAGGGGATTTGATAGGATAGAGGAAAGGATAGGATAGAGGATAGGATAGGATAGAGGATAGGATAGGGGATTGGATAGGATAGGATAGAGTATAGGATAGGATCGAGGATAGGATAGAGGATAGGATAGGATAGAGGATAGGATAGGATAGAGGGTAGGATAGGATAGAGGATAGGATAGGATAGAGGAGAGGATAGGATAGAGGATAGGATAGGATAGAGGATAGGATAGGAAAGAGGATAGGATAGGGTAGAGGATAGGAAAGGATAGAGGATAGGATAGGACAGAGGATAGGATAGGGGATTTGATAGGATAGGATAGAGGATAGGATAGACGATAGGATAGGATAGAGCATATGATAGGATAGAGGATAGGATAGGATAGAGGATAGGATAGAATAGAGGATAGGATAGGATAGAGGACAGGATAGGATAGAGGATAGGGTAGGGGATTTGATAGGATAGAGGATATGATAGGATAGAAGATAGGATAGGATAGAGGATAGGATAGGATAGAGGATAGGATAGGATAGAGGATAGGATAGGATAGAGGATAGGATAGGATAGATGACAGGATAGGATACAGGATTGGATAGGATACAGGAAAGGATAGGATTGAGGATAGGATAGGATGGAAGATAGGATAGGATAGAGGATAGGATAGGATAGAGGATAGGATAGGATAGAGGATAGGATAGGACAGAGGATAGGGTAGGGGATTTGATAGGATAGGGGATAGGATAGGAGAGAAGATAGGATAGGATAGAGGATAGGATAGGATAGAGGATAGGATAGGATAGAGGATAGGATAGACGATAGGATAGGATAGAGGATAGGATAGGATAGAGGATAGGATAGGAAAGAGGATAGGATAGGATAGAGGATAGGAAAGGATAGAGGACAGGATAGGATACAGGATTGGATAGGATACAGGAAAGGATATGATTGAGGATAGGATAGGATAAAAGGATAGGATAGGATAGAGGATAGGAGAGGATAGAGGATAGAATAGGATAGAGGATAGGATAGGACAGAGGATAGGGTAGGGGATTTGATACGATAGAGGATAGGATAGGATAGAAGATAGGATAGAGGATAGATGATAGGATAGGATAGAGGATAGGATAGGGGATAGGATAGGATAGAGGATAGGATAGGATAGAGGATAGAGGATAGGATAGGATAGAGGATAGGATAGGATAGAGGATAGGATGGGCTAGAGGATAGGATAGGAAAGAGGATAGGATAGAGGATAGAGGATAGGATAGGATAGAGGATAGGATAGGATAGAGGATAGGATGGGCTAGAGGATAGGATAGGAAAGAGGATAGGATAGGATAGAGGATAGGATAGGATAGAGGATAGGATAGGAAAGAGGATAGGATAGGATAGAGGATAGGAAAGGATAGAGGATAGGATAGGACAGAGGATAGGATAGGGGATTTGATAGGATAGGATAGAGGATAGGATAGACGATAGGATAGGATAGAGCATAGGATAGGATAGAGCATAGGATAGGATAGAGGATAGGATAGGATAGAGGATAGGATAGAATAGAGGATAGGATAGGATAGAGGACAGGATAGGATAGAGGATAGGGTAGGGGATTTGATAGGATAGAGGATATGATAGGATAGAAGATAGGATAGGATAGAGGATAGGATAGGATAGAGGATAGGATAGGATAGAGGATAGGATAGGATAGATGACAGGATAGGATACAGGATTGGATAGGATACAGGAAAGGATAGGATTGACGATAGGATAGGATGGAGGATAGGATAGGATAGAGGATAGGATAGGATAGAGGATAGGATAGGATAGATGATAGGATATGATAGAGTATACGATATTATAGAGGGTAGGATAGGATAGAGCATAGGATAGGGGATTGGATAGGATAGGATAGAGTATAGGATAGGATAGAGGATAGGATAGAGGATAGGATAGGATAGAGGATAGGATAGGATTGAGGGTAGGATAGGATAGAGCATAGGATAGGGGATTGGATAGGATAGGATAGAGTATAGGATAGGATAGAGGATAGGATAGAGGATAGGATAGGATAGAGGATAGGAAAGGATAGAGGATAGGATAGGACAGAGGATAGGATAGGGGATTTGATAGGATAGGATAGAGGATAGGATAGACGATAGGATAGGATAGAGCATAGGATAGGATAGAGCATAGGATAGGATAGAGGATAGGATAGGATGGAGGAAAGGATAGAATAGAGGATAGGATAGGATAGAGGACAGGATAGGATAGAGGATAGGGTAGGGGATTTGATAGGATAGAGGATATGATAGGATAGAAGATAGGATAGGATAGAGGATAGGATAGGATAGAGGATAGGATAGGATAGAGGATAGGATAGGATAGATGACAGGATAGGATACAGGATTGGATAGGATACAGGAAAGGATAGGATTGAGGATAGGATAGGATGGAGGATAGGATAGGATAGAGGATAGGATAGGATAGAGGATAGGATAGGATAGATGATAGGATATGATAGAGTATACGATATTATAGAGGGTAGGATAGGATAGAGCATAGGATAGGGGATTGGATAGGATAGGATAGAGGATAGGATAGAGGATAGGATAGGATAGAGGATAGGATAGGATAGAGGATAGGATAGGATAGAGGATAGGATAGGATAGAGGGTAGGATAGGATAGAGCATAGGATAGGATAGAGGATAGGATAGGATAGAGGATAGGATAGGATAGAGGATAGCATAGGATAGAGGATAGGATAGGGGATTTGATAGGATAGAGGAAAGGATATGATAGAGGATAGGATAGGATAGAGGATAGGATAGGGGATTGGATAGGATAGGATAGAGTATAGGATAGGATAGAGGATAGGATAGGATAGAGGATAGGATAGGATAGAGGGTAGGATAGGATAGAGCATAGGATAGGATAGAGGATAGGATAGGATAGAGGATAGGATAGGATAGATAATAGGATAGGATAGAGGATAGGATAGAGGATAGGATAGGATAGAGGATAGGATAGGATACAGGATAGGATAGGATAGAGGATAGGATAGGATAGAGGATAGGATGGGATAGAGGATAGGATAGGATAGAGGATAGGATAGGGGATTTGATAGGATAGAGGATAGGATAGGGGATTTGATAGGATAGAGGATAGGATAGGATAGAAGATAGGATAGGATAGAGGATAGGATAGGATAGGATAGAGGATAGGATAGGATAGAGCATAGGATAGGATAGAGGATAGGATAGGATAGAGGATAGGATAGGATAGAGGATAGGATAGGATAGAGCATAGGATAGGATAGAGGATAGGATAGGATAGAGGATAGGATAGGATAGAGGATAGGATAGGATAGAGGTTAGGATAGGGGATTTGATAGGATAGAGGAAAGGATAGAATAGAGGATAGGATAGGATAGAGGATAGGATAGGATAGAGGATAGGATAGGTTAGAGGTTAGGATAGGATAGAAGATAGGATAGGATAGAGGATTGGATAGGATACAGGATAGGATAGGATAGAGGATAGGATTGGGGATTTGATAGGATAGAGGATAGTATAGGATAGAAGATAGGATAGGATAGTGGATAGGATAGAGGATAGGATAGAGGATAGGATAGACGATAGGATAGGATAGAGGATAGGATAGGATAGAGGATAGGATAGGAAAGAGGATAGGATAGGATAGAGGATAGGAAAGGATAGAGGATAGGATAGGACAGAGGATAGGATAGGGGATTTGATAGGATAGGATAGAGGATAGGATAGACGATAGGATAGGATAGAGCATAGGATAGGATAGAGCATAGGATAGGATAGAGGATAGGATAGGATAGAGGATAGGATAGAATAGAGGATAGGATAGGATAGAGGACAGGATAGGATAGAGGATAGGGTAGGGGATTTGATAGGATAGAGGATATGATAGGATAGAAGATAGGATAGGATAGAGGATAGGATAGGATAGAGGATAGGATAGGATAGAGGATAGGATAGGATAGATGACAGGATAGGATACAGGATTGGATAGGATACAGGAAAGGATAGGATGGAGGATAGGATAGGATGGAGGATAGGATAGGATAGAGGATAGGATAGGATGGAGGACAGGAGAGGATACAGGAAAGAATAGGGTTGAGGATAGGATAGGATGGAGGATAGGATAGGATAGAGGATAGGATAGGATAGAGGATACGATAGGATAGAGGATAGGATAGACGATAGGATAGGATAGAGGATAGGATAGGATAGAGGATAGGATAGGATAGAGGATAGGATAGGACAGAGGATAGGGTAGGGGATTTGATAGGATAGAGGATAGGATAGGATAGAAGATAGGATAGGATAGAGGATAGGATAGGATAGAGGATAGGATAGGATAGAGGATAGGATAGGATAGAGGATAGGATAGGATAGAGGATTTGATAGGATAGAGGATAGATGATAGGATAGGATAGAGGATTGGATAGGATACAGGATAGGATAGGATAGAGGATAGGATAGGGGATTTGATAGGATAGAGGATAGGATAGAGGATAGGATGGGATAGAGGACAGGATAGGATACAGGATTGGATAGGATACAGGAAAGATAGGATTGATCATAGGATAGGACGGAGGATAGGATAGGATAGAGGATAGGATAAGATAGAGGATAGGATAGACGATAGGATAGGATAGAGGATAGGATAGACGACAGGATAGGATAGGATAGAGGATAGGATAGGATAGAGGATAGAGGATAGGATAGGATAGGATAGAGGATAGAGGATAGAGGATAGAGGATAGGATAGGATAGAGGATAGGATAGCATAGAGGATAGGATAGGATAGAGGATAGGATAGGATGGAGGATAGGATAGGATAGAGGATAGGATAGACGATAGGATAGGATAGAGGATAGGATAGACGACAGGATAGGATAGGATAGAGGATAGGATAGGATAGAGGATAGAGGATAGGATAGGATAGGATAGAGGATAGAGGATAGAGGATAGAGGATAGGATAGGATAGAGGATAGGATAGCATAGAGGATAGGATAGGACAGAGGATAGGGTATGGGATTTGATAGGAAAGAGGATAGGAAAGGATAGAGGATAGGATAGGACAAAGGATAGGAAAGGGGATTTGATAGGATAGGATAGAGGATAGGATAGACAATAGGATAGGATAGAGCATAGGATAGGATAGAGGATAGGATAGGATAGAGGATAGGATAGGATAGAGGATAGGATAGGATAGAGGATAGGATAGGATAGAGGATAGGATAGGATAGAGGATAGGATAGGATAGAGGATAGGATAGGACAGAGGATAGGATAGGGGATTTGATAGGATAGAGGATAGGATAGAGGATAGGATAGGATAGAGGACGTGATAGGATACAGGATTGGATAGGATACAGGAAAGATAGGATTGATCATAGGATAGGACGGAGGATAGGATAGGATAGAGGATAGGATAGGATAGAGGATAGGATAGGACACAGGATAGGGTAGGGGATTTGATAGGATAGAGGATAGGATAGGATAGAAGATAGGATAGGATAGAGGATAGGATAGGATAGAGGATAGGATACGATAGAGGATAGGATAGGATAGAGGATAGGATAGGACAGAGTATAGGGTAGGGGATTTGATAGGATAGAGGATAGGATAGGTTAGAAGATAGGATAGGATAGAGGATAGGATAGGATAGAGGATAGGATAGGATAGAGGATAGGATAGGATAGAGGACAGGATAGGATACAGGATTGGATAGGATACAGGAAAGGATAGGATTGAGGATAGGATAGGATGGAGGATAGGATAGGATAGAGGATAGGATAGGATAGAGGATAGGATAGACGATAGGATAGGATAGAGGATAGGATAGGATTGAGGATAGGATAGGACAGAGGATAGGGTAGGGGATTTGATAGGATAGAGGATAGGATAGGATAGAAGATAGGATAGGATAGAGGATAGGATAGGATAGAGGATAGGATAGGATAGAGGATAGGATAGGATAGAGGACAGGATAGGATACAGGATTGGATAGGATACAGGAAAGGATAGGATTGAGGATAGGATAGGATGGAGGATAGGATAGGACAGAGGATAGGGTAGGGGATTTGATAGGATAGAGGATAGAATAGGATAGAAGATAGGATCGGATAGAGGATAGGATATGATAGAGGATAGGATAGGATAGAGGATAGGATAGACGATAGGATAGGATAGAGGATAGGATATGATAGAGGATAGGATAGAGGATAGATGATAGGATAGGATAGAGGATAGGATAGGGGATAGGATAGGATAGAGGATAGGATTGGATAGATGATAGGATAGGATAGAGGATAGGATAGGATAGAGGATAGGATAGGATAGAGGATAGAGGATAGGATAGGATAGAGGATAGGATAGGATAGAGGATAGGATAGACGACAGGATAGGATAGAGCATAGGATAGGATAGAGGATAGGATAGGATAGAGGATAGGATAGAATAGAGGATAGGATAGGATAGAGGACAGGAAAGGATACAGGATTGGATAGGATACAGGAAAGGATAGGATTGAGGATAGGATAGGATGGAGGATAGGATAGGATAGAGGATAGGATAGACGATAGGATAGGATAGAGGATAGGATAGGATAGAGGATAGGATAGGATAGAGGATAGGATAGGATAGAGGATAGGATAGACGACAGGATAGGATAGGATAGAGGATAGGATAGGATAGAGGATAGAGGATAGAGGATAGGATAGGATAGGATAGGGGATAGAGGATAGGATAGGATAGAGGATAGGATAGGATAGAGGATAGGATACGATAGAGGATAGGATAGGATAGAGGATAGGATAGGACAGAGTATAGGGTAGGGGATTTGATAGGATAGAGGATAGGATAGGTTAGAAGATAGGATAGGATAGAGGATAGGATAGGATAGAGGATAGGATAGGATAGAGGATAGGATAGGATAGAGGACAGGATAGGATACAGGATTGGATAGGATACAGGAAAGGATAGGATTGAGGATAGGATAGGATGGAGGATAGGATAGGATAGAGGATAGGATAGGATAGAGGATAGGATAGGATAGAAGATAGGATAGGATAGAGGATAGGATAGGATAGAGGATAGGATAGGATAGAGGATAGGATAGGATAGAGGATTTGATAGGATAGAGGATAGATGATAGGATAGGATAGAGGATTGGATAGGATACAGGGTAGGATAGGATAGAGGATAGGATAGGATAGAGGATATGATAGGATAGAGGATAGGATAGACGATAGGATAGGATAGAGGATTTGATAGGATACAGGATAGATGATAGGATAGGATAGAGGATTGGATAGGATACAGGGTAGGATAGGATAGAGGATAGGATAGGGGATTTGATAGGATAGAGGATAGGATAGGATAGAGTATAGGATAGGATAGAGGATAGGATAGGATAGAGGATAGGATAGGATAAAAGGATAGGATTGGATAGAGGATAGGATAGGATAGAGGATAGAATAGGATAGAGGACAGGATAGGATACAGGATTGGATAGGATACAGGAAAGATAGGATAGAGGATAGGATGGGATAGAGGATAGGATAGACGATAGGATAGGATAGAGGATAGGATAGGATAGAGGATATGTTAGGATAGAGGATAGGATAGGACAGAGGATAGGATTGGGGATTGATTGGATAGAGGATAGTGGATAGATGATAGGATAGGATAGAGGATAGATGATAGGATAGGATAGAGGATAGGATAGGATAGAGGATAGGATAGAGGATAGGATAGGATAGAGGATAGGATAGGATAGAGGATAGGATAGAGGATATGATAGGATAGAGGATAGGATAGGATAGAGGATAGGATAGGATAGACGATAGGATAGGATAGAGGATAGAGGATTGGATAGGATAAAAGGATAGGATAGAATAGAGGATAGGATAGGATGGAGGACAGGAGAGGATACAGGATTGGATAGGATACAGGAAAGGATAGGATTGAGGATAGGATAGGATGGAGGATAGGATAGGATAGAGGATAGGATAGGATAGAGGATAGGATAGGATGGAGGACAGGAGAGGATACAGGATTGGATAGGATACAGGAAAGGATAGGATTGAGGATAGGATAGGATGGAGGATAGGATAGGATAGAGGATAGGATAGGATAGAAGATAGGATAGAGGATAGATGATAGGATAGGATAGAGGATAGGATAGGGGATAGGATAGGATAGAGGATAGGATAGGATAGATGATAGGATAGGATAGAGGATAGGATAGGATAGAGGATAGGATAGGATAGAGGATAGAGGATAGGATAGGATAGAGGATAGGATAGGATAGAGGATAGGATAGGGGATTTGATAGGACAGAGGATAGGATAGGATAGAGGATAGGATAGGATAGCGGATAGGATAGGATAGACGATAGGATAGGATAGAGGATAGGATAGGATAGAGGATAGGATAGGATAGAGGATAGAGGATAGAGGATAGGATAGGATAGAGGATAGGATAGGATAGAGGATAGGTTAGGATAGAGGATAGGATAGGACAGACGATAGGGTAGGGGATTTGATAGGACAGAGGATAGGATAGGGGATTTGATAGGATAGAGGATAGGATAGGACAGAGGATAGGGTAGGGGATTTGATAGGATAGAGGATAGGATAGGATAGAAGATAGAATAGGATAGAGGATAGGATAGGATAGAGGATAGGATAGGATAGAGGATAGGATAGGGGATTTGATAGGACAGAGGATAGGATAGGATAGAGGATAGGATAGGATAGAGGATAGGATAGGATAGACGATAGGATAGGATAGAGGATAGGATAGACGATAGGATAGGATAGAGGATAGGATAGGATAGAGGATAGGATAGGATAGAGGATAGAGGATAGAGGATAGGATAGGATAGAGGATAGGATAGGATAGAGGATAGGTTAGGATAGAGGATAGGATAGGACAGACGATAGGGTAGGGGATTTGATAGGATAGAGGATAGGATAGGATAGAAGATAGGATAGGATAGAGGATAGGATAGGATAGAGGATAGGATAGGATAGAGGATAGGATAGACGATAGGATAGGATAGATGATAGGATAGGATAGAGGATAGGATAGGATAGGATATAGGATAGGATAGGACAGAGGATAGGATAGGGGATTTGATAGGATAGAGGATAGGATAGGACAGAGGATAGGGTAGGGGATTTGATAGGATAGAGGATAGGATAGGATAGAAGATAGAATAGGATAGAGGATAGGATAGGATAGAGGATAGGATATTATAGAGGATAGGGTAGACGATAGGATAGGATAGAGGATAGGATAGGACAGATGATAGGGTAGGGGATTTGATAGGATAGAAGATAGGATAGGATAGAGGATAGGATAGGATAGAGGATAGGATAGGATAGAGGATAGGATAGACGATAGGATAGGATAGAGGATAGGATAGGATAGAGGATAGGATAGGATAGAGGATAGGATAGGATAGAGGATAGGATAGGACAGAGGATAGGATAGGGGATTTGATAGGATAGAGGATATTATAGAGGATAGGATAGGATAGAGGACAGGATAGGATACAGGATTGGATAGGATACAGGAAAGATAGGATTGATCATAGGATAGGACGGAGGATAGGATAGGATAGAGGATAGGATAGGATAGAGGATAGGATAGGACACAGGATAGGGTAGGGGATTTGATAGGATAGAGGATAGGATAGGATAGAAGATAGGATAGGATAGAGGATAGGATAGGATAGAGGATAGGATACGATAGAGGATAGGATAGGATAGAGGATAGGATAGGACAGAGTATAGGGTAGGGGATTTGATAGGATAGAGGATAGGATAGGTTAGAAGATAGGATAGGATAGAGGATAGGATAGGATAGAGGATAGGATAGGATAGAGGATAGGATAGGATAGAGGACAGGATAGGATACAGGATTGGATAGGATACAGGAAAGGATAGGATTGAGGATAGGATAGGATGGAGGATAGGATAGGATAGAGGATAGGATAGGATAGAGGATAGGATAGACGATAGGATAGGATAGAGGATAGGATAGGATAGAGGATAGGATAGGACAGAGGATAGGGTAGGGGATTTGATAGGATAGAGGATAGGATAGGATAGAAGATAGGATAGGATAGAGGATAGGATAGGATAGAGGATAGGATAGGATAGAGGATAGGATAGGATAGAGGACAGGATAGGATACAGGATTGGATAGGATACAGGAAAGGATAGGATTGAGGATAGGATAGGATGGAGGATAGGATAGGACAGAGGATAGGGTAGGGGATTTGATAGGATAGAGGATAGAATAGGATAGAAGATAGGATAGGATAGAGGATAGGATATGATAGAGGATAGGATAGGATAGAGGATAGGATAGACGATAGGATAGGATAGAGGATAGGATATGATAGAGGATAGGATAGAGGATAGATGATAGGATAGGATAGAGGATAGGATAGGGGATAGGATAGGATAGAGGATAGGATTGGATAGATGATAGGATAGGATAGAGGATAGGATAGGATAGAGGATAGGATAGGATAGAGGATAGAGGATAGGATAGGATAGAGGATAGGATAGGATAGAGGATAGGATAGACGACAGGATAGGATAGAGCATAGGATAGGATAGAGGATAGGATAGGATAGAGGATAGGATAGAATAGAGGATAGGATAGGATAGAGGACAGGAAAGGATACAGGATTGGATAGGATACAGGAAAGGATAGGATTGAGGATAGGATAGGATGGAGGATAGGATAGGATAGAGGATAGGATAGACGATAGGATAGGATAGAGGATAGGATAGGATAGAGGATAGGATAGGATAGAGGATAGGATAGACGACAGGATAGGATAGGATAGAGGATAGGATAGGATAGAGGATAGAGGATAGAGGATAGGATAGGATAGGATAGGGGATAGAGGATAGGATAGGATAGAGGATAGGATAGGATAGAGGATAGGATACGATAGAGGATAGGATAGGATAGAGGATAGGATAGGACAGAGTATAGGGTAGGGGATTTGATAGGATAGAGGATAGGATAGGTTAGAAGATAGGATAGGATAGAGGATAGGATAGGATAGAGGATAGGATAGGATAGAGGATAGGATAGGATAGAGGACAGGATAGGATACAGGATTGGATAGGATACAGGAAAGGATAGGATTGAGGATAGGATAGGATGGAGGATAGGATAGGATAGAGGATAGGATAGGATAGAGGATAGGATAGACGATAGGATAGGATAGAGGATAGGATAGGATAGAGGATAGGATAGGACAGAGGATAGGGTAGGGGATTTGATAGGATAGAGGATAGGATAGGATAGAAGATAGGATAGGATAGAGGATAGGATAGGATAGAGGATAGGATAGGATAGAGGATAGGATAGGATAGAGGATAGGATAGGATAGAGGACAGGATAGGATACAGGATTGGATAGGATACAGGAAAGGATAGGATTGAGGATAGGATAGGATGGAGGATAGGATAGGACAGAGGATAGGGTAGGGGATTTGATAGGATAGAGGATAGAATAGGATAGAAGATAGGATAGGATAGAGGATAGGATATGATAGAGGATAGGATAGGATAGAGGATAGGATAGACGATAGGATAGGATAGAGGATAGGATATGATAGAGGATAGGATAGAGGATAGATGATAGGATAGGATAGAGGATAGGATAGGGGATAGGATAGGATAGAGGATAGGATTGGATAGATGATAGGATAGGATAGAGGATAGGATAGGATAGAGGATAGGATAGGATAGAGGATAGAGGATAGGATAGGATAGAGGATAGGATAGGATAGAGGATAGGATAGACGACAGGATAGGATAGAGCATAGGATAGGATAGAGGATAGGATAGGATAGAGGATAGGATAGAATAGAGGATAGGATAGGATAGAGGACAGGAAAGGATACAGGATTGGATAGGATACAGGAAAGGATAGGATTGAGGATAGGATAGGATGGAGGATAGGATAGGATAGAGTATAGGGTAGGGGATTTGATAGGATAGAGGATAGGATAGGATAGAGGATAGGATAGGATAGAGGATAGGATAGGATAGAGGATAGGATAGGATAGGATACAGGATTGGATAGGATACAGGAAAGGATAGGATTGAGGATAGGATAGGATGGAGGATAGGATAGGATAGAGGATAGGATAGGATAGAGGATAGGATAGACGATAGGATAGGATAGAGGATAGGATAGGATAGAGGATAGGATAGGACAGAGGATAGGGTAGGGGATTTGATAGGATAGAGGATAGGATAGGATAGAAGATAGGATAGGATAGAGGATAGGATAGGATAGAGGATAGGATAGGATAGAGGATAGGATAGGATAGAGGATAGAATAGGATAGAGGACAGGATAGGATACAGGATTGGATAGGATACAGGAAAGATAGGATTGAGGATAGGATAGGATGGAGGATAGGATAGGATAGAGGATAGGATAGACGATAGGATAGGATAGAGGATATGATAGGATAGAGAATATGATAGGATAGAGGATAGGATAGACGATAGGATAGGATAGAGGATTTGATAGGATAGAGGATAGATGATAGGATAGGATAGAGGATTGGATAGGATACAGGATAGGATAGGATAGAGGATAGGATAGGGGATTTGATAGGATAGATGATAGGATAGGATAGAGGATAGGATAGGATGGAGGACAGGAGAGGATACAGGAAAGGATAGGGTTGAGGATAGGATAGGGTGGAGGATAGGATAGGATAGAGGATAGGATAGGATAGAGGATACGATAGGATAGAGGATAGGATAGACGATAGGATAGGATAGAGGATAGGATAGGATAGAGGATAGGATAGGATAGAGGATAGGATAGGACAGAGGATAGGGTAGGGGATTTGATAGGATAGAGGATAGGATAGGATAGAAGATAGGATAGGATAGAGGATAGGATAGGATAGAGGATAGGATAGGATAGAGGATAGGATAGGATAGAGGATAGGATAGACGATAGGATAGGATAGAGGAAAGAATAGGATAGAGGATAGGATAGGATAGAGGATAGGATAGGACAGAGGATAGGATAGGGGATTTGATAGGATAGAGGATAGGTTAGGATAGAGGATTGGATAGGATAGAGGATAGATGATAGGATAGAGGATAGGATAGGATAGAGGATAGGATAGGATAGAGGATAGGATAGGATAGAGGATAGGATAGGATAGAGGATAGGATAGGATAGAGGATAGGATAGGATAGAGGATAGGATAGGATAGAGGATAGGATAGGATAGAGGATAGGATAGGATAGAGGATAGGATAGGATAGAGGATAGGATAGGATGGAGGATAAGATAGGATAGAGGATACGATAGGATAGAGGATAGGATAGACGATAGGATAGGATAGAGGATAGGATAGGATAGAGGATAGGTTAGGATAGAGGATAGAGGATAGAGGATAGGATAGGATAGAGGATAGGATAGGATAGAGGATAGGATAGGATAGAGGATAGGATAGGACAGAGGATAGGGTAGGGGATTTGATAGGATAGAGGATAGGATAGGATAGAAGATAGGATAGGATAGAGGATAGGATAGGATAGAGGATAGGATAGGATAGAGGATAGGATAGGATAGAGGATAGGATAGGATAGAGGATAGGATAGGACAGAGGATAGGATAGGGGATTTGATAGGATAGAGGATAGGATAGAGGATAGGATAGGATAGAGGACAGGATAGGATACAGGATTGGATAGGATACAGGAAAGATAGGATTGATCATAGGATAGGACGGAGGATAGGATAGGATAGAGGATAGGATAGGATAGAGGATAGAATAGGATAGAGGACAGGATAGGATACAGGATTGGATAGGATACAGGAAAGATAGGATTGAGGATAGGATAGGATGGAGGATAGGATAGGATAGCGGATAGGATAGACGATAGGATAGGATAGAGGATATGATAGGATAGCGGATAGGATAGACGATAGGATAGGATAGAGGATATGATAGGATAGAGGATATGATAGGATAGAGGATAGGATAGACGATAGGATAGGATAGAGGATTTGATAGGATAGAGGATAGATGATAGGATAGGATAGAGGATTGGATAGGATACAGGATAGGATAGGATAGAGGATAGGATAGGGGATTTGATAGGATAGAGGATAGGATAGGATAGAGGATAGGATAATATAGAGGATAGGATAGGATAGAGGGTAGGAAAGGATAGAGGATAGGATAGGATAGAGGATAGGATGGGATAGAGGATAGGATAGACGATAGGATAGGATAGAGGATAGGATAGGATAGAGGATTTGATAGGATAGAGGATAGATGATAGGATAGGATAGAGGATTGGATAGGATACAGGATAGGATAGGATAGAGGATAGGATAGGGGATTTGATAGGATAGAGGATAGGATAGAGGATAGGATAGGATAGAGGACAGGATAGGATACAGGATTGGATAGGATACAGGAAAGATAGGATTGATCATAGGATAGGACGGAGGATAGGATAGGATAGAGGATAGGATAGGATAGAGGATAGGATAGGACACAGGATAGGGTAGGGGATTTGATAGGATAGAGGATAGGATAGGATAGAAGATAGGATAGGATAGAGGATAGGATAGGATAGAGGATAGGATAGGATGGAGGATAGGATAGGATAGAGGATAGGATAGACGATAGGATAGGATAGAGGATAGGATAGACGACAGGATAGGATAGGATAGAGGATAGGATAGGATAGAGGATAGAGGATAGGATAGGATAGGATAGAGGATAGAGGATAGAGGATAGAGGATAGAGGATAGAGGATAGAGGATAGGATAGAGGATAGGATAGGATAGAGGATAGGATAAGATAGAGGATAGGATAGCATAGAGGATAGGATAGGACAGAGGATAGGGTATGGGATTTGATAGGAAAGAGGATAGGAAAGGATAGAGGATAGGATAGGACAAAGGATAGGAAAGGGGATTTGATAGGATAGGATAGAGGATAGGATAGACAATAGGATAGGATAGAGCATAGGATAGGATAGAGGATAGGATAGGATAGAGGATAGGATAGAATAGAGGATAGGATAGGATAGAGGACAGGAGAGGATACAGGATTGGATAGGATACAGGAAAGGATAGGATTGAGGATGGGATAGGTTGGAGGATAGGATAGGATAGAGGATAGGATAGACGATAGGATAGGATAGAGGATAGGATAGGATACAGGAAAGGATAGGATTGAGGATAGGATAGGATGGAGGATAGGATAGGATAGAGGATAGGATAGGATAGAGGATAGGATAGACGATAGGATAGGATAGAGGATAGGATAGGATAGAGGATAGGATAGGATAGAGGATAGGATAGGAAAGAGGATAGGATAGGATAGAGGATAGGAAAAGATAGAGGATAGGATAGGATAGAGGATAGGATGGGATAGTGGATAGGATAGACGATAGGATAGGATAGAGGATAGGATAGGATAGAGGATTTGATAGGATAGAGGATAGATGATAGGATAGGATAGAGGATTGGATAGGATACAGGATAGGATAGGATAGAGGATAGGATAGGGGATTTGATAGGATAGAGGATAGGATAGGATAGAGGATAGGATAGACGATAGGATAGGATAGAGGATTTGATAGGATACAGGATAGATGATAGGATAGGATAGAGGATTGGATAGGATACAGGATAGGATAGGATAGAGGATAGGATAGGGGATTTGATAGGATAGAGGATAGGATAGGATAGAGGATAGGATAGGATAGAGGATAGGATAGGATAGAGGATAGGATAGGATAAAAGGATAGGATAGGATAGAGGATAGGATAGGGTAGAGGATAGAATAGGATAGAGGACAGGATAGGATACAGGATTGGATAGGATACAGGAAAGATAGGATAGTGGATAGGATGGGATAGAGGATAGGATAGACGATAGGATAGGATAGAGGATAGGATAGGATAGAGGATATGTTAGGATAGAGGATAGGATAGGACAGAGGATAGGATTGGGGATTGATTGGATAGAGGATAGTGGATAGATGATAGGATAGGATAGAGGATAGATGATAGGATAGGATAGAGGATAGGATAGGATAGAGGATAGGATAGGATAGAGGATAGGATAGAGGATAGGATATGATAGAGGATAGGATAGGATAGAGGATAGGATAGAGGATAGGATAGGATAGAGGATAGGATAGGATAGAGGATAGGATAGGATAGAGGATAGAGGATTGGATAGGATAAAAGGATAGGATAGAATAGAGGATAGGATAGGATGGAGGACAGGAGAGGATACAGGATTGGATAGGATACAGGAAAGGATAGGATTGAGGATAGGATAGGATGGAGGATAGGATAGGATAGAGGATAGGATAGGATAGAGGATAGGATAGGATGGAGGACAGGAGAGGATACAGGATTGGATAGGATACAGGAAAGGATAGGATTGAGGATAGGATAGGATGGAGGATAGGATAGGATAGAGGATAGGATAGGATAGAAGATAGGATAGAGGATAGATGATAGGATAGGATAGAGGATAGGATAGGGGATAGGATAGGATAGAGGATAGGATAGGATAGATGATAGGATAGGATAGAGGATAGGATAGGATAGAGGATAGGATAGGATAGAGGATAGAGGATAGGATAGGATAGAGGATAGGATAGGATAGAGGATAGGATAGGGGATTTGATAGGATAGAGGATAGGATAGGATAGAGGATAGGATAGGATAGAGGATAGGATAGGATAGAGGATAGGATAGGATAGGATAAAAGGTTAGGATAGGATAGAGGATATAATAGGATAGAGGATAGAATAGGATAGAGGACAGGATAGGATACAGGATTGGATAGGATACAGGAAACATAGGATAGAGGATAGGATGGGATAGAGGATAGGTTAGACGATAGGATAGGATAGAGGATAGGATAGGATAGAGGATATGTTAGGATAGAGGATAGGATAGGACAGAGTATAGGATTGGGGATTGATTGGATAGAGGATAGTGGATAGATGATAGGATAGGATAGAGGTTAGATGATAGGATAGGATAGAGGATAGGATAGGATAGAGGATAGGATAGGATGGAGGATAGGATAGAGGATATGATAGGATAGAGGATAGGATAGGATAGGGGATAGGATAGAGGATAGGATAGGATAGAGGATAGGATAGGATAGAGGATATGTTAGGATAGAGGATAGGATAGGACAGAGTATAGGATTGGGGATTGATTGGATAGAGGATAGTGGATAGATGATAGGATAGGATAGAGGTTAGATGATAGGATAGGATAGAGGATAGGATAGGATAGAGGATAGGATAGGATGGAGGATAGGATAGAGGATATGATAGGATAGAGGATTGGATAGGATACAGGATAGGATAGGATAGAGGATAGGATAGGGGATTTGATAGGATAGAGGATAGGATAGGATAGAGGATAGGATAGGATAGAGGATAGGATAGGATAGAGGATAGGATAGGATAAAAGGATAGGATAGGATAGAGGATAGGATAGGATAGAGGATAGAATAGGATAGAGGACAGGATAGGATACAGGATTGGATAGGATACAGGAAAGATAGGATAGTGGATAGGATGGGATAGAGGATAGGATAGACGATAGGATAGGATAGAGGATAGGATAGGATAGAGGATATGTTAGGATAGAGGATAGGATAGGACAGAGGATAGGATTGGGGATTGATTGGATAGAGGATAGTGGATAGATGATAGGATAGGATAGAGGATAGGATAGGATAGAGGATAGGATAGGATAGAGGATAGGATAGAGGATAGGATAGGATAGAGGATAGGATAGGATAGAGGATAGGATAGAGGATAGGATAGGATAGAGGATAGGATAGGATAGAGGATAGGATAGGATAGAGGATAGAGGATTGGATAGGATAAAAGGATAGGATAGAATAGAGGATAGGATAGGATGGAGGACAGGAGAGGATACAGGATTGGATAGGATACAGGAAAGGATAGGATTGAGGATAGGATAGGATGGAGGATAGGATAGGATAGAGGATAGGATAGGATAGAGGATAGGATAGGATGGAGGACAGGAGAGGATACAGGATTGGATAGGATACAGGAAAGGATAGGATTGAGGATAGGATAGGATGGAGGATAGGATAGGATAGAGGATAGGATAGGATAGAAGATAGGATAGAGGATAGATGATAGGATAGGATAGAGGATAGGATAGGGGATAGGATAGGATAGAGGATAGGATAGGATAGATGATAGGATAGGATAGAGGATAGGATAGGATAGAGGATAGGATAGGATAGAGGATAGAGGATAGGATAGGATAGAGGATAGGATAGGATAGAGGATAGGATAGGGGATTTGATAGGATAGAGGATAGGATAGGATAGAGGATAGGATAGGATAGAGGATAGGATAGGATAGAGGATAGGATAGGATAGAGGATAGGATAGGATAGAGGATAGGATAGGATAGGATAAAAGGTTAGGATAGGATAGAGGATATAATAGGATAGAGGATAGAATAGGATAGAGGACAGGATAGGATACAAGATTGGATAGGATACAGGAAAGATAGGATAGAGGATAGGATGGGATAGAGGATAGGTTAGACGATAGGATAGGATAGAGGATAGGATAGGATAGAGGATATGTTAGGATAGAGGATAGGATAGGACAGAGTATAGGATTGGGGATTGATTGGATAGAGGATAGTGGATAGATGATAGGATAGGATAGAGGTTAGATGATAGGATAGGATAGAGGATAGGATAGGATAGAGGATAGGATAGGATGGAGGATAGGATAGAGGATATGATAGGATAGAGGATAGGATAGGATAGGGGATAGGATAGAGGATAGGATAGGATAGAGGATAGGATAGGATAGAGGATAGGATAGGATAGAGGATAGGATAGGATAGAGGATAGAGGATTGGATAGGATAAAAGGATAGGATAGAATAGAGGATAGGATAGGATGGAGGACAGGAGAGGATACAGGATTGGATAGGATACAGGAAAGGATAGGATTGAGGATAGGATAGGATGGAGGATAGGATAGGATAGAGGATAGGATAGGATAGAGGATAGGATAGGATGGAGGACAGGAGAGGATACAGGATTGGATAGGATACAGGAAAGGATAGGATTGAGGATAGGATAGGATGGAGGATAGGATAGGATAGAGGATAGGATAGGATAGAGGATAGAGGATAGAGGATAGGATAGGATAGAGGATAGGATAGGATAGAGGATAGGATAGACGATAGGATAGGATAGAGGATAGGATATGATAGAGGATAGGATAGAGGATAGATGATAGGATAGGATAGAGGATAGGATAGGGGATAGGATAGGATAGAGGATAGGATAGGATAGAGGATAGGATAGGATAGAGGATAGGATAGGATAGAGGATAGAGGATAGGATAGGATAGAGGATAGGATAGGATAGAGGATAGGATAGGATAGAGGATAGGATAGGAAAGAGGATAGGATAGGATAGAGGATAGGACAGGACAGAGGATAGGATAGGACAGAGGATAGGATAGGGGATTTGATATGATAGAGTATAGGATAGGATAGACGATAGGTTAGGATAGAGCATAGGATAGGATAGGGGATAGGATAGGATAGAGGATAGGATAGGATAGAGGATAGAGGATAGGATAGGATAAAAGGATAGGATAGAATAGAGGATAGGATAGGATAGAGGACAGGAGAGGATACAGGATTGGATAGGATACAGGAAAAGATAGGATTGAGGATAGGATAGGATGGAGGATAGGATAGGAAAGAGGATAGGATAGGATAGAGGATAGGAAAGGATAGAGGATAGGGTAGGACAGAGGATAGGATAGGGGATTTGATAGGATAGGATAGAGGATAGGATAGATGATAGGATAGGATAGAGGATAGGATAGGATAAAAGGATAGGATAGGATAGAGGATAGGATAGGATAGAGGATAGGATACGATAGAGGATAGGATAGGATAGAGGACAGGAGAGGATACAGGATTGGATAGGATACAGGAAAGGATAGGATTGAGGATAGGATAGGATGGAGGATAGGATAGGATAGAGGATAGGATAGGATAGAAGATAGGATAGAGGATAGATAATAGGATAGGATAGAGGATAGGATAGGGGATAGGATAGGATAGAGGATAGGATGGGATAGATGATAGGATAGGATAGAGGATAGGATAGGATAGAGGATAGGATAGGATAGAGGATAGAGGATAGGATAGGATAGAGGATAGAGGATAGAGGATAGGATAGGATAGAGGATAGGATAGGATAGAGGATAGGATAGGATAGAGGATAGGATAGGGGATTTGATAGGATAGAGGATAGGATAGGATAGAGGATAGGATAGGATAGAGGATAGGATAGGATAGAGGATAGGATAGGATAGAGGATAGGATAGGATAGAGGATAGGATAGGATAAAAGGATAGGATAGGATAGAGGATAGGATAGGATAGAGGATAGAATAGGATAGAGGACAGGATAGGATACAGGATTGGATAGGATACAGGAAAGATAGGATAGAGGATAGGATGGGATAGAGGATAGGATAGACGATAGGATAGGATAGAGGATAGGATAGGATAGAGGATATGTTAGGATAGAGGATAGGATAGGACAGAGGATAGGATTGGGGATTGATTGGATAGAGGATAGTGGATAGATGATAGGATAGGATAGAGGATAGATGATAGGATAGGATAGAGGATAGGATAGGATAGAGGATAGGATAGGATAGAGGATAGGATAGAGGATAGGATAGGATAGAGGATAGGATAGGATAGAGGATAGGATAGGATAGAGGATAGGATAGGATAGAGGATAGGATAGGATAGAGGATAGGATAGGATAGAGGATAGGATAGAGGATAGGATAGGATAGAGGATAGGATAGGATAGAGGATAGGATAGGATAGAGGATAGAGGATTGGATAGGATAAAAGGATAGGATAGAATAGAGGATAGGATAGGATGGAGGACAGGAGAGGATACAGGATTGGATAGGATACAGGAAAGGATAGGATTGAGGATAGGATAGGATGGAGGATAGCATAGGATAGAGGATAGGATAGGACAGAGGATAGGATAGGATGGAGGACAGGAGAGGATACAGGATTGGATAGGATACAGGAAAGGATAGGATTGAGGATAGGATAGGATGGAGGATAGGATAGGATAGAGGATAGGATAGGATAGAAGATAGGATAGAGGATAGATGATAGGATAGGATAGAGGATAGGATAGGGGATAGGATAGGATAGAGGATAGGATAGGATAGATGATAGGATAGGATAGAGGATAGGATAGGATAGAGGATAGGATAGGATAGAGGATAGAGGATAGGATAGGATAGAGGATAGGATAGGATAGAGGATAGGATAGGATAGAGGATAGGATAGGATAGAGGATAGGATAGGATAGAGGATAGGATAGAGGATAGAGGATAGGATAGGATAAAAGGATAGGTTAGAATAGAGGATAGGATAGGATGGAGGACAGGAGAGGATACAGGATTGGATAGGATACAGGAAAGGATAGGATTGAGGATAGGATAGGATGGAGGATAGGATAGGAAAGAGGATAGGATAGGATAGAGGATAGGCAAGGATAGAGGATAGGATAGGACAGAGGATAGGATAGGGGATTTGATAGGATAAAAGGATAGGATAGGATAGATGATAGGATAGGATAGAGGATAGGATAGGATAAAAGGATAGGATAGGATAGAGGATAGGATAGAATAGAGGATAGGATAGGATAGAGGACAGGAGAGGATACAGGATTGGATAGGATACAGGAAAGGATAGGATTGAGGATGGGATAGGTTGGAGGATAGGATAGGATAGAGGATAGGATAGACGATAGGATAGGATAGAGGATAGGATAGGATACAGGAAAGGATAGGATTGAGGATAGGATAGGATGGAGGATAGGATAGGATAGAGGATAGGATAGGATAGAGGATAGGATAGACGATAGGATAGGATAGAGGATAGGATAGGATAGAGGATAGGATAGGATAGAGGATAGGATAGGAAAGAGGATAGGATAGGATAGAGGATAGGAAAAGATAGAGGATAGGATAGGATAGAGGATAGGATGGGATAGTGGATAGGATAGACGATAGGATAGGATAGAGGATAGGATAGGATAGAGGATTTGATAGGATAGAGGATAGATGATAGGATAGGATAGAGGATTGGATAGGATACAGGATAGGATAGGATAGAGGATAGGATAGGGGATTTGATAGGATAGAGGATAGGATAGGATAGAGGATAGGATAGACGATAGGATAGGATAGAGGATTTGATAGGATACAGGATAGATGATAGGATAGGATAGAGGATTGGATAGGATACAGGATAGGATAGGATAGAGGATAGGATAGGGGATTTGATAGGATAGAGGATAGGATAGGATAGAGGATAGGATAGGATAGAGGATAGGATAGGATAGAGGATAGGATAGGATAAAAGGATAGGATAGGATAGAGGATAGGATAGGATAGAGGATAGAATAGGATAGAGGACAGGATAGGATACAGGATTGGATAGGATACAGGAAAGATAGGATAGTGGATAGGATGGGATAGAGGATAGGATAGACGATAGGATAGGATAGAGGATAGGATAGGATAGAGGATATGTTAGGATAGAGGATAGGATAGGACAGAGGATAGGATTGGGGATTGATTGGATAGAGGATAGTGGATAGATGATAGGATAGGATAGAGGATAGATGATAGGATAGGATAGAGGATAGGATAGGATAGAGGATAGGATAGGATAGAGGATAGGATAGAGGATAGGATATGATAGAGGATAGGATAGGATAGAGGATAGGATAGAGGATAGGATAGGATAGAGGATAGGATAGGATAGAGGATAGGATAGGATAGAGGATAGAGGATTGGATAGGATAAAAGGATAGGATAGAATAGAGGATAGGATAGGATGGAGGACAGGAGAGGATACAGGATTGGATAGGATACAGGAAAGGATAGGATTGAGGATAGGATAGGATGGAGGATAGGATAGGATAGAGGATAGGATAGGATAGAGGATAGGATAGGATGGAGGACAGGAGAGGATACAGGATTGGATAGGATACAGGAAAGGATAGGATTGAGGATAGGATAGGATGGAGGATAGGATAGGATAGAGGATAGGATAGGATAGAAGATAGGATAGAGGATAGATGATAGGATAGGATAGAGGATAGGATAGGGGATAGGATAGGATAGAGGATAGGATAGGATAGATGATAGGATAGGATAGAGGATAGGATAGGATAGAGGATAGGATAGGATAGAGGATAGAGGATAGGATAGGATAGAGGATAGGATAGGATAGAGGATAGGATAGGGGATTTGATAGGATAGAGGATAGGATAGGATGGAGGATAGCATAGGATAGAGGATAGGATAGGACAGAGGATAGGATAGGATGGAGGACAGGAGAGGATACAGGATTGGATAGGATACAGGAAAGGATAGGATTGAGGATAGGATAGGATGGAGGATAGGATAGGATAGAGGATAGGATAGGATAGAAGATAGGATAGAGGATAGATGATAGGATAGGATAGAGGATAGGATAGGGGATAGGATAGGATAGAGGATAGGATAGGATAGATGATAGGATAGGATAGAGGATAGGATAGGATAGAGGATAGGATAGGATAGAGGATAGAGGATAGGATAGGATAGAGGATAGGATAGGATAGAGGATAGGATAGGATAGAGGATAGGATAGGATAGAGGATAGGATAGGATAGAGGATAGGATAGAGGATAGAGGATAGGATAGGATAAAAGGATAGGTTAGAATAGAGGATAGGATAGGATGGAGGACAGGAGAGGATACAGGATTGGATAGGATACAGGAAAGGATAGGATTGAGGATAGGATAGGATGGAGGATAGGATAGGAAAGAGGATAGGATAGGATAGAGGATAGGCAAGGATAGAGGATAGGATAGGACAGAGGATAGGATAGGGGATTTGATAGGATAAAAGGATAGGATAGGATAGATGATAGGATAGGATAGAGGATAGGATAGGATAAAAGGATAGGATAGGATAGAGGATAGGATAGAATAGAGGATAGGATAGGATAGAGGACAGGAGAGGATACAGGATTGGATAGGATACAGGAAAGGATAGGATTGAGGATGGGATAGGTTGGAGGATAGGATAGGATAGAGGATAGGATAGACGATAGGATAGGATAGAGGATAGGATAGGATACAGGAAAGGATAGGATTGAGGATAGGATAGGATGGAGGATAGGATAGGATAGAGGATAGGATAGGATAGAGGATAGGATAGACGATAGGATAGGATAGAGGATAGGATAGGATAGAGGATAGGATAGGATAGAGGATAGGATAGGAAAGAGGATAGGATAGGATAGAGGATAGGAAAAGATAGAGGATAGGATAGGATAGAGGATAGGATGGGATAGTGGATAGGATAGACGATAGGATAGGATAGAGGATAGGATACGATAGAGGATTTGATAGGATAGAGGATAGATGATAGGATAGGATAGAGGATTGGATAGGATACAGGATAGGATAGGATAGAGGATAGGATAGGGGATTTGATAGGATAGAGGATAGGATAGGATAGAGGATAGGATAGACGATAGGATAGGATAGAGGATTTGATAGGATACAGGATAGATGATAGGATAGGATAGAGGATTGGATAGGATACAGGATAGGATAGGATAGAGGATAGGATAGGGGATTTGATAGGATAGAGGATAGGATAGGATAGAGGATAGGATAGGATAGAGGATAGGATAGGATAGAGGATAGGATAGGATAAAAGGATAGGATAGGATAGAGGATAGGATAGGATAGAGGATAGAATAGGATAGAGGACAGGATAGGATACAGGATTGGATAGGATACAGGAAAGATAGGATAGTGGATAGGATGGGATAGAGGATAGGATAGACGATAGGATAGGATAGAGGATAGGATAGGATAGAGGATATGTTAGGATAGAGGATAGGATAGGACAGAGGATAGGATTGGGGATTGATTGGATAGAGGATAGTGGATAGATGATAGGATAGGATAGAGGATAGATGATAGGATAGGATAGAGGATAGGATAGGATAGAGGATAGGATAGGATAGAGGATAGGATAGAGGATAGGATATGATAGAGGATAGGATAGGATAGAGGATAGGATAGAGGATAGGATAGGATAGAGGATAGGATAGGATAGAGGATAGGATAGGATAGAGGATAGAGGATTGGATAGGATAAAAGGATAGGATAGAATAGAGGATAGGATAGGATGGAGGACAGGAGAGGATACAGGATTGGATAGGATACAGGAAAGGATAGGATTGAGGATAGGATAGGATGGAGGATAGGATAGGATAGAGGATAGGATAGGATAGAGGATAGGATAGGATGGAGGACAGGAGAGGATACAGGATTGGATAGGATACAGGAAAGGATAGGATTGAGGATAGGATAGGATGGAGGATAGGATAGGATAGAGGATAGGATAGGATAGAAGATAGGATAGAGGATAGATGATAGGATAGGATAGAGGATAGGATAGGGGATAGGATAGGATAGAGGATAGGATAGGATAGATGATAGGATAGGATAGAGGATAGGATAGGATAGAGGATAGGATAGGATAGAGGATAGAGGATAGGATAGGATAGAGGATAGGATAGGATAGAGGATAGGATAGGGGATTTGATAGGATAGAGGATAGGATAGGATAGAGGATAGGATAGGATAGAGGATAGGATAGGATAGAGGATAGGATAGGATAGGATAAAAGGTTAGGATAGGATAGAGGATATAATAGGATAGAGGATAGAATAGGATAGAGGACAGGATAGGATACAGGATTGGATAGGATACAGGAAACATAGGATAGAGGATAGGATGGGATAGAGGATAGGTTAGACGATAGGATAGGATAGAGGATAGGATAGGATAGAGGATATGTTAGGATAGAGGATAGGATAGGACAGAGTATAGGATTGGGGATTGATTGGATAGAGGATAGTGGATAGATGATAGGATAGGATAGAGGTTAGATGATAGGATAGGATAGAGGATAGGATAGGATAGAGGATAGGATAGGATGGAGGATAGGATAGAGGATATGATAGGATAGAGGATAGGATAGGATAGGGGATAGGATAGAGGATAGGATAGGATAGAGGATAGGATAGGATAGAGGATATGTTAGGATAGAGGATAGGATAGGACAGAGTATAGGATTGGGGATTGATTGGATAGAGGATAGTGGATAGATGATAGGATAGGATAGAGGTTAGATGATAGGATAGGATAGAGGATAGGATAGGATAGAGGATAGGATAGGATGGAGGATAGGATAGAGGATATGATAGGATAGAGGATTGGATAGGATACAGGATAGGATAGGATAGAGGATAGGATAGGGGATTTGATAGGATAGAGGATAGGATAGGATAGAGGATAGGATAGGATAGAGGATAGGATAGGATAGAGGATAGGATAGGATAAAAGGATAGGATAGGATAGAGGATAGGATAGGATAGAGGATAGAATAGGATAGAGGACAGGATAGGATACAGGATTGGATAGGATACAGGAAAGATAGGATAGTGGATAGGATGGGATAGAGGATAGGATAGACGATAGGATAGGATAGAGGATAGGATAGGATAGAGGATATGTTAGGATAGAGGATAGGATAGGACAGAGGATAGGATTGGGGATTGATTGGATAGAGGATAGTGGATAGATGATAGGATAGGATAGAGGATAGGATAGGATAGAGGATAGGATAGGATAGAGGATAGGATAGAGGATAGGATAGGATAGAGGATAGGATAGGATAGAGGATAGGATAGAGGATAGGATAGGATAGAGGATAGGATAGGATAGAGGATAGGATAGGATAGAGGATAGAGGATTGGATAGGATAAAAGGATAGGATAGAATAGAGGATAGGATAGGATGGAGGACAGGAGAGGATACAGGATTGGATAGGATACAGGAAAGGATAGGATTGAGGATAGGATAGGATGGAGGATAGGATAGGATAGAGGATAGGATAGGATAGAGGATAGGATAGGATGGAGGACAGGAGAGGATACAGGATTGGATAGGATACAGGAAAGGATAGGATTGAGGATAGGATAGGATGGAGGATAGGATAGGATAGAGGATAGGATAGGATAGAAGATAGGATAGAGGATAGATGATAGGATAGGATAGAGGATAGGATAGGGGATAGGATAGGATAGAGGATAGGATAGGATAGATGATAGGATAGGATAGAGGATAGGATAGGATAGAGGATAGGATAGGATAGAGGATAGAGGATAGGATAGGATAGAGGATAGGATAGGATAGAGGATAGGATAGGGGATTTGATAGGATAGAGGATAGGATAGGATAGAGGATAGGATAGGATAGAGGATAGGATAGGATAGAGGATAGGATAGGATAGAGGATAGGATAGGATAGAGGATAGGATAGGATAGGATAAAAGGTTAGGATAGGATAGAGGATATAATAGGATAGAGGATAGAATAGGATAGAGGACAGGATAGGATACAAGATTGGATAGGATACAGGAAAGATAGGATAGAGGATAGGATGGGATAGAGGATAGGTTAGACGATAGGATAGGATAGAGGATAGGATAGGATAGAGGATATGTTAGGATAGAGGATAGGATAGGACAGAGTATAGGATTGGGGATTGATTGGATAGAGGATAGTGGATAGATGATAGGATAGGATAGAGGTTAGATGATAGGATAGGATAGAGGATAGGATAGGATAGAGGATAGGATAGGATGGAGGATAGGATAGAGGATATGATAGGATAGAGGATAGGATAGGATAGGGGATAGGATAGAGGATAGGATAGGATAGAGGATAGGATAGGATAGAGGATAGGATAGGATAGAGGATAGGATAGGATAGAGGATAGAGGATTGGATAGGATAAAAGGATAGGATAGAATAGAGGATAGGATAGGATGGAGGACAGGAGAGGATACAGGATTGGATAGGATACAGGAAAGGATAGGATTGAGGATAGGATAGGATGGAGGATAGGATAGGATAGAGGATAGGATAGGATAGAGGATAGGATAGGATGGAGGACAGGAGAGGATACAGGATTGGATAGGATACAGGAAAGGATAGGATTGAGGATAGGATAGGATGGAGGATAGGATAGGATAGAGGATAGGATAGGATAGAGGATAGAGGATAGGATAGGATAGAGGATAGGATAGGATAGAGGATAGGATAGACGATAGGATAGGATAGAGGATAGGATATGATAGAGGATAGGATAGAGGATAGATGATAGGATAGGATAGAGGATAGGATAGGGGATAGGATAGGATAGAGGATAGGATAGGATAGAGGATAGGATAGGATAGAGGATAGGATAGGATAGAGGATAGAGGATAGGATAGGATAGAGGATAGGATAGGATAGAGGATAGGATAGGATAGAGGATAGGATAGGAAAGAGGATAGGATAGGATAGAGGATAGGACAGGACAGAGGATAGGATAGGACAGAGGATAGGATAGGGGATTTGATATGATAGAGTATAGGATAGGATAGACGATAGGTTAGGATAGAGCATAGGATAGGATAGGGGATAGGATAGGATAGAGGATAGGATAGGATAGAGGATAGAGGATAGGATAGGATAAAAGGATAGGATAGAATAGAGGATAGGATAGGATAGAGGACAGGAGAGGATACAGGATTGGATAGGATACAGGAAAAGATAGGATTGAGGATAGGATAGGATGGAGGATAGGATAGGAAAGAGGATAGGATAGGATAGAGGATAGGAAAGGATAGAGGATAGGGTAGGACAGAGGATAGGATAGGGGATTTGATAGGATAGGATAGAGGATAGGATAGATGATAGGATAGGATAGAGGATAGGATAGGATAAAAGGATAGGATAGGATAGAGGATAGGATAGGATAGAGGATAGGATACGATAGAGGATAGGATAGGATAGAGGACAGGAGAGGATACAGGATTGGATAGGATACAGGAAAGGATAGGATTGAGGATAGGATAGGATGGAGGATAGGATAGGATAGAGGATAGGATAGGATAGAAGATAGGATAGAGGATAGATAATAGGATAGGATAGAGGATAGGATAGGGGATAGGATAGGATAGAGGATAGGATGGGATAGATGATAGGATAGGATAGAGGATAGGATAGGATAGAGGATAGGATAGGATAGAGGATAGAGGATAGGATAGGATAGAGGATAGAGGATAGAGGATAGGATAGGATAGAGGATAGGATAGGATAGAGGATAGGATAGGATAGAGGATAGGATAGGGGATTTGATAGGATAGAGGATAGGATAGGATAGAGGATAGGATAGGATAGAGGATAGGATAGGATAGAGGATAGGATAGGATAGAGGATAGGATAGGATAGAGGATAGGATAGGATAAAAGGATAGGATAGGATAGAGGATAGGATAGGATAGAGGATAGAATAGGATAGAGGACAGGATAGGATACAGGATTGGATAGGATACAGGAAAGATAGGATAGAGGATAGGATGGGATAGAGGATAGGATAGACGATAGGATAGGATAGAGGATAGGATAGGATAGAGGATATGTTAGGATAGAGGATAGGATAGGACAGAGGATAGGATTGGGGATTGATTGGATAGAGGATAGTGGATAGATGATAGGATAGGATAGAGGATAGATGATAGGATAGGATAGAGGATAGGATAGGATAGAGGATAGGATAGGATAGAGGATAGGATAGAGGATAGGATAGGATAGAGGATAGGATAGGATAGAGGATAGGATAGGATAGAGGATAGGATAGGATAGAGGATAGGATAGGATAGAGGATAGGATAGGATAGAGGATAGGATAGAGGATAGGATAGGATAGAGGATAGGATAGGATAGAGGATAGGATAGGATAGAGGATAGAGGATTGGATAGGATAAAAGGATAGGATAGAATAGAGGATAGGATAGGATGGAGGACAGGAGAGGATACAGGATTGGATAGGATACAGGAAAGGATAGGATTGAGGATAGGATAGGATGGAGGATAGCATAGGATAGAGGATAGGATAGGACAGAGGATAGGATAGGATGGAGGACAGGAGAGGATACAGGATTGGATAGGATACAGGAAAGGATAGGATTGAGGATAGGATAGGATGGAGGATAGGATAGGATAGAGGATAGGATAGGATAGAAGATAGGATAGAGGATAGATGATAGGATAGGATAGAGGATAGGATAGGGGATAGGATAGGATAGAGGATAGGATAGGATAGATGATAGGATAGGATAGAGGATAGGATAGGATAGAGGATAGGATAGGATAGAGGATAGAGGATAGGATAGGATAGAGGATAGGATAGGATAGAGGATAGGATAGGATAGAGGATAGGATAGGATAGAGGATAGGATAGGATAGAGGATAGGATAGAGGATAGAGGATAGGATAGGATAAAAGGATAGGTTAGAATAGAGGATAGGATAGGATGGAGGACAGGAGAGGATACAGGATTGGATAGGATACAGGAAAGGATAGGATTGAGGATAGGATAGGATGGAGGATAGGATAGGAAAGAGGATAGGATAGGATAGAGGATAGGCAAGGATAGAGGATAGGATAGGACAGAGGATAGGATAGGGGATTTGATAGGATAAAAGGATAGGATAGGATAGATGATAGGATAGGATAGAGGATAGGATAGGATAAAAGGATAGGATAGGATAGAGGATAGGATAGGATAGAGGATAGGATACGATAGAGGATAGGATAGGATAGAGGATAGGATAGGACAGAGCATAGGGTAGGGGATTTGATAGGATAGAGGATAGGATAGGATAGAAGATAGGATAGGATAGAGGATAGGATAGGATAGGATAGAGGATAGGATAGGACAGAGGATGGGGTAGGGGATTTGATAGGATAGAGGATAGAATAGGATAGAAGATAGGATAGGATAGAGGATAGGATAGGATAGAGGATAGGATAGGATAGAGGATAGGATAGACGATAGGATAGGATAGAGGATAGGATATGATAGAGGATAGGATAGAGGATAGATGATAGGATAGGATAGAGGATAGGATAGGGGATAGGATAGGATAGAGGATAGGATAGGATAAATGATAGGATAGGATAGAGGATAGGATAGGATAGAGGATAGGATAGGATAGAGGATAGAGGATAGGATAGGATAGAGGATAGGATAGGATAGAGGATAGGATAGACGATAGGATAGGATAGAGGATAGGATATGATAGAGGATAGGATAGAGGATAGATGATAGGATAGGATAGAGGATAGGATAGGATAGAGGATAGGATAGACGATAGGATAGGATAGAGGATAGGATATTATAGAGGATAGGATAGGATAGAGGATAGGATAGGATAGAGGATAGGATAGGATAGAGGATAGGATAGGATAGAGGATAGGATAGGATAGAGGATAGGATAGGATAGGATAGAGGATAGGATAGGATAGAGGATAGAGGATAGGATAGGATAGAGGATAGGATAGGATAGAGGATAGGATAGGATAGAGGATAGGATAGGACAGAGGATAGGGTAGGTGATTTGATAGGATAGAGGATAGAATAGGATAGAAGATAGGATAGGATAGAGGATAGGATAGGATAGAGGATAGGATAGGATAGAGGATAGGATAGACGATAGGATAGGATAGAGGATAGGATATGATAGAGGATAGGATAGGATAGAGGATAGGATAGGATAGAGGATAGGATAGGATAGAGGATAGGATAGGATAGAAGATAGGATAGGATAGAGGATAGGATAGGATAGAGGATAGAGGATAGGATAGGATAGAGGATAGGATAGGATAGAGGATAGGATAGGATAGAGGATAGGATAGGATAGAGGATAGGATAGGACAGAGGATAGGGTAGGGGATTTGATAGGATAGAGGATAGGATAGGATAGAAGATAGGATAGGATAGAGGATAGGATAGGATAGGATAGAGGATAGGATAGGATAGATTATAGGATAGGATAGAGGACAGGATAGGATACAGAATTGGATAGGATAGAGGACAGGATAGGATACAGGATTTTATACGATACAGGAATGGATAGGATTGAGGATAGGATAGGATGGAGGATAGGATAGGATAGAGGATAGGATAGGATAGAGGATAGGATAGACGATAGGATAGGATAGAGGATAGGATAGGATAGAGGATATGATAGGATAGAGGATAGGATAGGATAGAATATAGGATAGGATAGAGGATAGGATAGGATAGAGGATAGGATAGGGGATTTGATAGGACAGAGGATAGGATAGGATAGAGGATAGGATAGGATAGAATATAGGATAGGATAGAGGATAGGATAGGATAGAGGATAGGATAGGGGATTTGATAGGACAGAGGATAGGATAGGATAGAAGATAGGATAGGATAGAGGATAGGATAGGATAGAGGATAGGATAGGATAGAAGATAGGATAGGATAGAGGATAGGATAGGATAGAGGATATGATAGGATAGAGGATAGGATAGGATAGAATATAGGATAGGATAGAGGATAGGATAGGATAGAGGATAGGATAGGGGATTTGATAGGACAGAGGATAGGATAGGATAGAGGATAGGATAGGATAGAATATAGGATAGGATAGAGGATAGGATAGGATAGAGGATAGGATAGGGGATTTGATAGGACAGAGGATAGGATAGGATAGAAGATAGGATAGGATAGAGGATAGGATAGGATAGAGGATAGGATAGGATAGAAGATAGGATAGGATAGAGGATAGGATAGGATAGAGGATAGGATAGGGGATTTGATAGGATAGAGGATAGGATAGGATAGAAGATAGGATAGGGTAGAGGATAGGATAGGATAGAGGATAGGATAGGATAGAGGATAGAGGATAGAGGATAGGATAGAATAGAGGATAGGATAGGATAGAGGATAGGATAGGACAGAGGATAGGGTAGGGGATTTGATAGGATAGAGGATAGGATAGGATAGAAGATAGGATAGGATAGAGGATAGGATAGGATAGAGGACAGGATAGGATACAGGATTGGATACGATACAGGAATGGATAGGATTGAGGATAGGATAGGATGGAGGATAGGATAGGATAGAGGATAGGATAGGATAGAGGATACGATAGATGATAGGATAGGATAGATTACTGGATAGGATAGAGGATAGATGATAGGATAGGATAGAGGATAGGATTGGGGATTTGATAGGATAGAGGATAGGATAGGATAGAGGATAGGATAGGATAGAGGATAGTATAGGACAGAGGATAGGGTAGGGGATTTGATAGGATAGAGGATAGGATAGGATAGAAGATAGGATAGGATAGAGGATAGGATAGGATAGAGGACAGGATAGGATACAGGATTGGATACGATACAGGAATGGATAGGATTGAGGATAGGATAGGATAGAAGATAGGATAGGGGATTTGATAGGACAGAGGATAGGATAGGATAGAGGATAGGATAGGATAGAATATAGGATAGGATAGAGGATAGGATAGGATAGAGGATAGGATAGGGGATTTGATAGGACAGAGGATAGGATAGGATAGAAGATATAATAGGATAGAGGATAGGATAGGATAGAGGATAGGATAGGATAGAAGATAGGATAGGATAGAGGATAGGATAGGATAGAGGATAGGATAGGGGATTTGATAGGATAGAGGATAGGATAGGATAGAAGATAGGATAGGATAGAGGATAGGATAGGATAGAGGATAGGATAGGATAGAGGATAGGATAGGATAGAAAATAGGATAGGATAGAGGATAGGATAGGATAGAGGATAGGATAGGGGATTTGATAGGATAGAGGATAGGATAGGATAGAAGATAGGATAGGATAGAGGATAGGATAGGATAGAGGATAGGATAGGATAGAGGATAGGATAGGATAGAGGATAGGATAGGATAGAGGATAGGATAGGATAGAGGATAGGATAGGATAGAGGATAGGATAGGATAGAATATAGGATAGGATAGAGGATAGGATAGGATAGAGGATAGGATAGGGGATTTGATAGGACAGAGGATAGGATAGGATAGAAGATAGGATAGGATAGAGGATAGGATAGGAAAGAGGATAGGATAGGATAGAAGATAGGATAGGATAGAGGATAGGATAGGATAGAGGATATGATAGGATAGAGGATAGGATAGGATAGAATATAGGATAGGATAGAGGATAGGATAGGATAGAGGATAGGATAGGGGATTTGATAGGACAGAGGATAGGATAGGATAGAGGATAGGATAGGATAGAATATAGGATAGGATAGAGGATAGGATAGGATAGAGGATAGGATAGGGGATTTGATAGGACAGAGGATAGGATAGGATAGAAGATAGGATAGGATAGAGGATAGGATAGGATAGAGGATAGGATAGGATAGAAGATAGGATAGGATAGAGGATAGGATAGGATAGAGGATAGGATAGGGGATTTGATAGGATAGAGGATAGGATAGGATAGAAGATAGGATAGGGTAGAGGATAGGATAGGATAGAGGATAGGATAGGATAGAGGATAGAGGATAGAGGATAGGATAGAATAGAGGATAGGATAGGATAGAGGATAGGATAGGACAGAGGATAGGGTAGGGGATTTGATAGGATAGAGGATAGGATAGGATAGAAGATAGGATAGGATAGAGGATAGGATAGGATAGAGGACAGGATAGGATACAGGATTGGATACGATACAGGAATGGATAGGATTGAGGATAGGATAGGATGGAGGATAGGATAGGATAGAGGATAGGATAGGATAGAGGATACGATGGATGATAGGATAGGATAGATTATTGGATAGGATAGAGGATAGATGATAGGATAGGATAGAGGATAGGATTGGGGATTTGATAGGATAGAGGATAGGATAGGATAGAGGATAGGATAGGATAGAGGATAGTATAGGACAGAGGATAGGGTAGGGGATTTGATAGGACAGAGGATAGGATAGAGGATAGGATAGGATAGGATAGAGGATAGGATAGGATAGAGGATAGAGGATAGGATAGGATAGAGGATAGGATAGGATAGAGGATAGGATAGGACAGAGGATAGGGTAGGTGATTTGATAGGATAGAGGATAGAATAGGATAGAGGATTGGATAGGATAGAGGATAGAGGATAGGATAGGATAGAGGATAGGATAGGATAGAGGATATGATAGGATAGAGGATAGGATAGGATAGAATATAGGATAGGATAGAGGATAGGATAGGATAGAGGATAGGATAGGGGATTTGATAGGACAGAGGATAGGATAGGATAGAGGATAGGATAGGATAGAATATAGGATAGGATAGAGGATAGGATAGGATAGAGGATAGGATAGGGGATTTGATAGGACAGAGGATAGGATAGGATAGAAGATAGGATAGGATAGAGGATAGGATAGGATAGAGGATAGGATAGGATAGAAGATAGGATAGGATAGAGGATAGGATAGGATAGAGGATAGGATAGGGGATTTGATAGGATAGAGGATAGGATAGGATAGAAGATAGGATAGGATAGAGGATAGGATAGGATAGAGGATAGGATAGGATAGAGGATAGGATAGACGATAGGATAGGATAGAGGATGGGATATGATAGAGGATAGGATAGGATAGAGGATAGGATAGGACAGAGGATAGGATAGGGGATTGATAGGATAGAGGATAGGATAGGATAGAGGATTGGATAGGATAGAGGATAGAGGATAGGATAGGATAGAGGATAGGATAGGATAGAGGATATGATAGGATAGAGGATAGGATAGGATAGAATATAGGATAGGATAGAGGATAGGATAGGATAGAGGATAGGATAGGGGATTTGATAGGACAGAGGATAGGATAGGATAGAGGATAGGATAGGATAGAATATAGGATAGGATAGAGGATAGGATAGGATAGAGGATAGGATAGGGGATTTGATAGGACAGAGGATAGGATAGGATAGAAGATAGAATAGGATAGAGGATAGGATAGGATAGAGGATAGGATAGGATAGAAGATAGGATAGGATAGAGGATAGGATAGGATAGAGGATAGGATAGGGGATTTGATAGGATAGAGGATAGGATAGGATAGAAGATAGGATAGGATAGAGGATAGGATAGGATAGAAGATAGGATAGGATAGAGGATAGGATAGGATAGAGGATAGGATAGGATAGAGGATAGGATAGGATAGAGGATAGGATAGGATAGAGGATAGGATAGGATAGGATAGAGGATAGGATAGGATAGAGGATAGAGGATAGGATAGGATAGAGGATAGGATAGGATAGAATATAGGATAGGATAGAGGATAGGATAGGATAGAGGATAGGATAGGGGATTTGATAGGACAGAGGATAGGATAGGATAGAAGATAGGATAGGATAGAGGATAGGATAGGATAGAGGATAGGATAGGATAGAGGATAGGATAGGATAGAGGATAGGATAGACGATAGGATAGGATAGAGGATGGGATATGATAGAGGATAGGATAGGATAGAGGATAGGATAGGACAGAGGATAGGATAGGGGATTGATAGGATAGAGGATAGGATAGGATAGAGGATTGGATAGGATAGAGGATAGAGGATAGGATAGGATAGAGGATAGGATAGGATAGAGGATATGATAGGACAGAGGATAGGATAGGATAGAAGATAGGATAGGATAGAGGATAGGATAGGATAGAGGATAGGATAGGATAGAAGATAGGATAGGATAGAGGATAGGATAGGATAGAGGATAGGATAGGGGATTTGATAGGATAGAGGATAGGATAGGATAGAAGATAGGATAGGATAGAGGATAGGATAGGATAGAGGATAGGATAGGATAGAGGATAGGATAGACGATAGGATAGGATAGAGGATGGGATATGATAGAGGATAGGATAGGATAGAGGATAGGATAGGACAGAGGATAGGATAGGGGATTGATAGGATAGAGGATAGGATAGGATAGAGGATTGGATAGGATAGAGGATAGAGGATAGGATAGGATAGAGGATAGGATAGGATAGAGGATATGATAGGATAGAGGATAGGATAGGATAGAATATAGGATAGGATAGAGGATAGGATAGGATAGAGGATAGGATAGGGATTTGATAGGACAGAGGATAGGATAGGATAGAGGATAGGATAGGATAGAATATAGGATAGGATAGAGGATAGGATAGGATAGAGGATAGGAAAGGGGATTTGATAGGACAGAGGATAGGATAGGATAGAAGATAGAATAGGATAGAGGATAGGATAGGATAGAGGATAGGATAGGATAGAAGATAGGATAGGATAGAGGATAGGATAGGATAGAGGATAGGATAGGGGATTTGATAGGATAGAGGATAGGATAGGATAGAAGATAGGATAGGATAGAGGATAGGATAGGATAGAAGATAGGATAGGATAGAGGATAGGATAGGATAGAGGATAGGATAGGATAGAGGATAGGATAGGATAGAGGATAGGATAGGATAGAGGATAGGATAGGATAGGATAGAGGATAGGATAGGATAGAGGATAGAGGATAGGATAGGATAGAGGATAGGATAGGATAGAGGATAGGATAGGATAGAGGATAGGATAGGACAGAGGATAGGGTAGGTGATTTGATAGGATAGAGGATAGAATAGGATAGAGGATTGGATAGGATAGAGGATAGAGGATAGGATAGGATAGAGGATAGGATAGGATAGAGGATATGATAGGATAGAGGATAGGATAGGATAGAATATAGGATAGGATAGAGGATAGGATAGGATAGAGGATAGGATAGGGGATTTGATAGGACAGAGGATAGGATAGGATAGAGGATAGGATAGGATAGAATATAGGATAGGATAGAGGATAGGATAGGATAGAGGATAGGATAGGGGATTTGATAGGACAGAGGATAGGATAGGATAGAAGATAGGATAGGATAGAGGATAGGATAGGATAGAGGATAGGATAGGATAGAAGATAGGATAGGATAGAGGATAGGATAGGATAGAGGATAGGATAGGGGATTTGATAGGATAGAGGATAGGATAGGATAGAAGATAGGATAGGATAGAGGATAGGATAGGATAGAGGATAGGATAGGATAGAGGATAGGATAGACGATAGGATAGGATAGAGGATAGGATATGATAGAGGATAGGATAGGATAGAGGATAGGATAGGACAGAGGATAGGATAGGGGATTGATAGGATAGAGGATAGGATAGGATAGAGGATTGGATAGGATAGAGGATAGAGGATAGGATAGGATAGAGGATAGGATAGGATAGAGGATATGATAGGATAGAGGATAGGATAGGATAGAATATAGGATAGGATAGAGGATAGGATAGGATAGAGGATAGGATAGGGGATTTGATAGGACAGAGGATAGGATAGGATAGAGGATAGGATAGGATAGAATATAGGATAGGATAGAGGATAGGATAGGATAGAGGATAGGATAGGGGATTTGATAGGACAGAGGATAGGATAGGATAGAAGATAGAATAGGATAGAGGATAGGATAGGATAGAGGATAGGATAGGATAGAGATAGGATAGGATAGAGGATAGGATAGGATAGAGGATAGGATAGGGGATTTGATAGGATAGAGGATAGGATAGGATAGAAGATAGGATAGGATAGAGGATAGGATAGGATAGAGGATAGGATAGGATAGAGGATAGGATAGACGATAGGATAGGATAGAGGATAGGATAGGATAGAGGATAGGATAGGATAGAGGATAGGATAGGATAGAGGATAGGATAGGATAGAGGATAGGATAGGATAGAGGATAGGATAGGATAGAGGATAGGATAGGATAGAGGATAGGATAGGATAGAGGATAGGATAGGATAGAGGATAGGATAGGATAGGATAGAGGATAGGATAGGATAGAGGATAGAGGATAGGATAGGATAGAGGATAGGATAGGATAGAGGATAGGATAGGACAGAGGATAGGGTAGGTGATTTGATAGGATAGAGGATAGAATAGGATAGAAGATAGGATAGGATAGAGGATAGGATAGGATAGAGGATAGGATAGGGGACTTGATAGGACAGAGGATAGGATAGGATAGAGATAGGATAAGATAGAGGATAGGATAGGATAGAGGATAGGATAGGATGATGGATAGAGGATAGGATAGGATAGAGGATAGGATAGGACTAGAGGATAGGATAGGATAGAGGATAGGATAGGATAGAGGATAGGATAGGATAGAGGATAGGATAGGATAGAGGATAGAGGATAGGATAGGATAGAGGATAGAGGATAGGATAGGATAGAGGATAGGATAGGATAGAGGATAGGATAGGGATTTGATAGGACAGAGGATAGGATAGGATAGAAGATAGGATAGGATAGAGGATAGGATAGGATAGAGGATAGGATAGGATAGAAGATATGATAGGATAGAGGATAGGATAGGATAGAGGATAGGATAGGGGATTTGATAGGATAGAGGATAGGATAGGATAGAGATAGGATAGGATAGAGGATAGGATAGGATAGGATAGGATAGGATAGAGGATAGGATAGAGATAGGATAGGATAGAGGATAGGATAGGATAGAGGATAGGATAGGATAGAGGATAGGATAGGATAGAGGATAGGATAGGATAGAGGATAGGATAGGACAGAGGATAGGGTAGGTGATTTGATAGGATAGAGGATAGATAGGATAGAAGATAGGATAGGATAGAGGATAGGATAGGATAGAGGATAGGATAGGGGATTTGATAGGAAGAGGATAGGATAGGATAGAAGATAGGATAGGATAGAGGATAGGATAGGATAGAGGATAGGATAGGATAGAGGATAGGATAGGATAGAGGATAGGATAGGATAGAGGATAGGATAGGATAGAGGATAGGATAGGATAGAGGATAGGATAGGATAGAGGATAGGATAGGATAGAGGATAGGATAGGGGATTGATAGGATAGAGGATAGGATAGGATAGAGATAGGATAGGATAGAGGATAGGATAGAGGATAGGATAGGATAGAGGATAGGATAGGATAGAAGATAGGATAGGATAGAGGATAGGATAGGATAGAGGATAGGATAGGGGATTGATAGGATAGAGGATAGGATAGGATAGAAGATAGGATAGGATAGAGGATAGGATAGGATAGAGGATAGGATAGGATAGGATAGGATAGAGGATAGGATAGGATAGAGGATAGGATAGGATAGAGGATAGGATAGGATAGAGGATAGGATAGGATAGAGGATAGGATAGGATAGAGGATAGGATAGGATAGAGGATAGGATAGGATAGAGGATAGGATAGATAGAGGATAGGATAGGATAGAGGATAGGATAGGATAGAAGATAGGATAGGATAGAGGATAGGATAGGATAGAGGATAGAGGATAGAGGATAGGATAGATAGAGGATAGGATAGGATAGAGGATAGGATAGGATAGAGGATAGGGATAGGGGATTGATAGGATAGAGGATAGGATAGGATAGAGATAGGATAGGATAGAGGATAGGATAGGATAGAGGAAGGATAGGATACAGGATTGATACGATAAGAGGATAGGATTGAGGATAGGATAGGATGGAGGATAGGATAGGATAGAGGATAGGATAGGATAGAGGATACGATAGATGATAGGATAGGATAGATTATTGGATAGGATAGAGGATAGATGATAGGATAGAGGATAGAGGATAGGATTGGGGATTGATAGGATAGAGGATAGGATAGGATAGAGGATAGGATAGGATAGAGGATAGGATAGGACAGAGGATAGGGTAGGGGATTTGATAGGATAGAGGATAGGATAGGATAGAAGATAGGATAGGATAGATGATAGGATAGGATAGAGGACAGGATAGGATACAGGATTGGATACGATACAGGAATGGATAGGATTGAGGATAGGATAGGATGGAGGATAGGATAGGATAGAGGATAGGATAGGATAGGATAGAGGATACGATAGATGATAGGATAGGATAGGATATGGATAGGATAGAGGATAGATGATAGGATAGGATAGAGGATAGGATTGGGGATTTGATAGGATAGAGGATAGGATAGGATAGAGATAGGATAGGATAGAGATAGGAGGATAGAGATAGGATAGAGGATAGGATAGGATAGAGGATAGGATAGGATAGAGGATAGGATAGGATAGAGGATAGGATAGGATAGAGGATAGGATAGGATAGAGGATAGGATAGGGATAGGATAGGATAGAGGATAGGATAGGATAGAGGATAGGATAGGATAGAGGATAGGATAGGATAGAGGATAGGATAGGATAGAAGATAGGATAGGATAGAGGATAGGATAGGATAGAGGATAGGATAGGATAGAGGATAGGATAGATAGGATAGGATAGGATAGAGGATAGGATAGGATAGAGGATAGGATAGGATAGAGGATAGGATAGGATAGAGGATAGGATAGGATAGAGGATAGGATAGGATAGGATAGAGGATAGGATAGGATAGAGGATAGGATAGGATAGGATAGGATAGAGGATAGGATAGGATAGAGGATAGGATAGGGGATTTGATAGGATAGAGGATAGGATAGGATAGAAGATAGGATAGGATAGAGGATAGGATAGGATAGAGGATAGGATAGGATAGAGGATAGGATAGGGATAGGATAGGATAGAGGATAGGATAGGATAGAGGATAGGATAGGATAGAGGATAGGATAGGAAGAGGATAGGATAGGGGATTGATAGGATAGAGGATAGGATAGGATAGAGGATTGGATAGGATAGAGGATAGAGGATAGGATAGGATAGAGGATAGGATAGGGATTTGATAGGATAGAGGATAGGATAGGATAGAGATAGGATAGGATAGAGGATAGGATAGGATAGAGGATAGGATAGACGATAGGATAGGATAGAGGATAGGATAGGATAGAGGATATGATAGGATAGAGGATAGGATAGGATAGGAAGGATAGGATAGGATAGAGGATAGGATAGGATAGAAGGATAGGATATATATAGAAGGATAGGATAGGATAGAGGGATAGGATAGGAAGATAGGATGAGATAGGATAGGATTGAGGATAGGATAG
>NW_027489264.1:0-62043 GCF_050948215.1 Halictus rubicundus | reverse complement strand
GGATAGGATAGGATAGAGGATAGGATAGGATAGAAGATAGGATAGGATAGATGATAGGATAGGATAGAGGATAGGATAGGATAGAGGATAGGATAGGATAGAAGATAGGATAGGATAGAGGATAGGATAGTATAGAGGATAGGATAGGATAGAGCATAGGATAGGATAGAGGATAGGATAGGATGGAGGATAGGATAGGATAGAGTATAGGATAGGATAGAGGATAGGATAGACGATAGGATAGGATAGAGGATAGGATAGGATAGAGGATAGGATAGGATAGAGGATAGGATAGGATAGAGGATAGGATAGGATAGAGGATAGGATAGGTCAGAGGATAGGATAGGGGATTTGATAGGATAGAGGATAGGATAGGATAGAGGATTGGATAGGATAGAGGATAGATGATAGGATAGGATAGAGGATAGGATAGGGGATTTGATAGGATAGAGGATAGGATAGGATAGAAGATAGGATAGGATAGAGGATAGATGATAGGATAGGATAGAGGATAGGATAGGATAGAGGATTGGATAGGATAGAGGATAGATGATAGGATAGGATAGAGGATAGGATAGGGGATTTGATAGGATAGAGGATAGGATAGGATAGAAGATAGGATAGGATAGAGGATAGATGATAGGATAGGATAGAGGATAGGATAGGGGATAGGATAGGATAGAGGATAGGATAGGATAGAGGATAAGATAGGATAGAGGATAGGATAGGATAGAGGATAGAGGATAGGATAGAGGATATGATAGAGGATAGGATAGGATAGAGGATAGAGGATAGGATAGAATAGAGGATAGGATAGGACAGAGGATAGGGTAGGGGTTTTGATAGGATAGAGGATAGGATAGGATAGAAGATAGGATAGGATAGAGGATAGGATAGGATAGAGGATAGGATAGGATAGAGGATAGGATAGGATAGAGTATAGGATAGGATAGAAGATAGGATAGGATAGAGGATAGGATAGGATAGAGGATAGGATAGGATAGAGGATAGGATAGGATAGAGGATAGGATAGGATAGAGGATAGGATAGGACAGAGGATAGGGTAGGGTATTTGATAGGATAGAGGATAGGATAGGATAGAAGATAGGATAGGATAGAGGACAGGATAGGATAGAGGATAGGATAGGATAGAGGATAGGATAGGATAGAGGATAGGATAGGATAGAAGATAGGATAGGATAGAGGACAGGATAGGATAGAGGATAGGATAGGATAGAGGATAGGATAGGATAGAAGATAGGATAGGATGGAGGATAGGATAGGATACAGGATTGGATAGGATACAGGAAAGGATAGGTTTGAGGATAGGATAGGATGGAGGATAGGATAGGATACAGTATAGGATAGGATAGAGGATAGGATAGACGATAGGATAGGATAGAGGATAGGATAGGATAGAGCATAGGATAGGATAGAGGATAGGATAGGATAGAGGATAGGATAGGATAGAGGGTAGGATAGAATAGAGGACAGGATAGGATACAGGATTGGATAGGATACAGGAAAGGATAGGATTGAGGATAGGATAGGATGGAGGATTGGATAGGATAGAGTATAGGATAGGATAGAGGATAGGATAGACGATAGGATAGGATAGAGGATAGGATAGGATAGAGGATAGGATAGGATAGAGGATAGGATAGGATAGAGGATAGGATAGGATAGAGGATAGGATAGGATAGAGGATAGGATAGGATAGAGGATAGAGGATAGGATAGGATAGAGGATAGGATAGGATAGAGGATAGGGTAGGACAGAGGATAGGGTAGGGGATTTGATAGGATAGAGGATAGGATAGGATAGAAGATAGGATAGGATAGAGGACAGGATAGGATAGAGGATAGGATAGGATAGAGGATAGGATAGGATAGAGGATAGGATAGGATAGAAGATAGGATAGGATAGAGGACAGGATAGGATAGAGGATAGGATAGGATAGAGGATAGGATAGGATAGAAGATAGGATAGGATAGAGGATAGGATAGGATAGAGGATAGGAATAGGATAGAGGATAGGATAGGCCAGAGGATAGGATAGGGGATTTGATAGGATAGAAGATAGGATAGGATAGAGGATAGAATAGGATAGAGGATAGGATAGGATAGAGGATAGGATAGGATAGAAGATAGGATAGGATAGAGGATAGGATAGTATAGAGGATAGGATAGGATGAGGATAGAGGATAGGATAGGATAGAGGATAGGATAGGATAGAGGATAGGATAGGATAGAGGATAGGATAGGATAGAGGATAGGATAGGATAGAGGATAGGATAGGATAGAGGATAGAGGATAGGATAGGATAGAGGATAGGATAGGATAGAGGATAGGATAGGATAGAGGATAGGATAGGACAGAGGATAGGGTAGGGGATTTGATAGGATAGAGGATAGGATAGGATAGAAGACAGGATAGGATAGAGGGCAGGATAGGATAGAGGATAGGATAGGATAGAGAAAGGATAGGATAGAGGATAGGATAGGGACAGAGCATAGGATAGGATAGAGGATAGGATAGGATAGAGGATTGGATAGGATAGATTATAGATGATAGGATAGGATAGAGGATAGGATAGGGGATTTGATAGGATAGAGGATAGGATAGGATAGAAGATAGGATAGCATAGAGGATAGATGATAGGATAGGATAGAGGATAGGATAGGGGATAGGATAGGATAGAGGATAGGATAGGATAGAAGATAGGATAGGATAGAGGATAGGATAGGATAGGAGGATAAGATAGGATAGAGGATAGGATAGGATAGAGGATAGAGGATAGGATAGGATAGAGGATAGGATAGGACAGAGGATAGGGTAGGGATTTGATAGGATAGAGGATAGGATAGGATAGAAGATAGGATAGGATAGAGGATAGGATAGATAGAGGATAGATAGGATAGAGGATAGGATAGGATAGAGTATAGGATAGGATAGAAGATAGGATAGGATAGAGGATAGGATAGGATAGAGGATAGAGGACAGGATAGGATAGAGGATAGGATAGGACAGAGGATAGGGTAGGGGTTTTGATAGGATAGAGGATTGGATAGCATAGAAGATAGGATAGGATAGAGGATAGGATAGGATAGAGGATAGGATAGGATAGAGGATAGGATAGGATAGAGGATAGGGATAGGATAGAGGATAGGATAGGATAGAGGATAGGATAGGATAGAGGATAGAGGATAGGATAGGATAGAGGATAGGATAGGATAGAGGATAGGGTAGGACAGAGGATAGGGTAGGGGATTTGATAGGATAGAGGATAGGATAGGATAGAAGATAGGATAGGATAGAGGATAGGATAGGATAGAGGATAGGATAGGATTGAGGATAGGATAGGATGGAGGATAGGATAGGGTAGAGGATAGGATAGGATAGAGGATAGGATAGACGATAGGATAGGATAGAGGATAGGATAGAGGATAGGATAGGATAGAGGATAGAGGATAGGATAGGATAGAGGATAAGATAGGGGATTTGATAGTATAGAGGATAGGATAGGATAGAGGATAGGATAGGATAGAGGATAGGATAGGATAGGATAGAGGATAGGATAGGATAGGATAGAGGATAGGATAGGATAGGATAGAGGATAGGATAGGATAGAGGATAGGATAGGATAGAGGACAGGATAGGATACAGGATTGGATAGGATACAGGAAAGGATAGGATAGAGGATAGGATAGGATAGAGGATAGGATAGGATAGAGGATAGGATAGAGGATAGGATAGAGGATAGGATAGGATAGAGGATAGAGGATAGGATAGGATAGAGGATAGGATAGGATAGAGGATAGGATAGGATAGAGGATAGGATAGGATAGAGGATAGGATAGGACAGAGGATAGGATAGGGGATTTGATAGGATAGAAGATAGGATAGGATAGAGGATAGGATAGGATAGAGGATAGGATAGGATAGAGGATAGGATAGGATAGAAGATAGGATAGGATAGAGGATAGGATAGTATAGAGGATAGGATAGGATAGAGGATAGAGGATAGGATAGGATAGAGGATAGGATAGGATAGAGGATAGGATAGGATAGAGGATAGGATAGGACAGAGGATAGGGTAGGGGATTTGATAGGATAGAGGATAGGATAGGATAGAGGATAGGATAGAGGATAGGATAGGATAGAGGATAGGATAGGATAGAGGGTAGGATAGGATAGAGGACAGGATAGGATAGAGGATAGGATAGGATAGAGGATAGGATAGGATAGAAGATAGGATAGGATAGATGATAGGATAGGATAGAGGATAGGATAGGATAGAGGATAGGATAGGATAGAAGATAGGATAGGATAGAGGATAGGATAGTATAGAGGATAGGATAGGATAGAGCATAGGATAGGATAGAGGATAGGATAGGATGGAGGATAGGATAGGATAGAGTATAGGATAGGATAGAGGATAGGATAGACGATAGGATAGGATAGAGGATAGGATAGGATAGAGGATAGGATAGGATAGAGGATAGGATAGGATAGAGGATAGGATAGGATAGAGGATAGGATAGGTCAGAGGATAGGATAGGGGATTTGATAGGATAGAGGATAGGATAGGATAGAGGATTGGATAGGATAGAGGATAGATGATAGGATAGGATAGAGGATAGGATAGGGGATTTGATAGGATAGAGGATAGGATAGGATAGAAGATAGGATAGGATAGAGGATAGATGATAGGATAGGATAGAGGATAGGATAGGATAGAGGATTGGATAGGATAGAGGATAGATGATAGGATAGGATAGAGGATAGGATAGGGGATTTGATAGGATAGAGGATAGGATAGGATAGAAGATAGGATAGGATAGAGGATAGATGATAGGATAGGATAGAGGATAGGATAGGGGATAGGATAGGATAGAGGATAGGATAGGATAGAGGATAAGATAGGATAGAGGATAGGATAGGATAGAGGATAGAGGATAGGATAGAGGATATGATAGAGGATAGGATAGGATAGAGGATAGAGGATAGGATAGAATAGAGGATAGGATAGGACAGAGGATAGGATAGGATAGAGGATAGGATAGGATAGAGGATAGGATAGGATAGAGTATAGGATAGGATAGAAGATAGGATAGGATAGAGGATAGGATAGGATAGAGGATAGGATAGGATAGAGGATAGGATAGGATAGAGGATAGGATAGGATAGAGGATAGGATAGGACAGAGGATAGGGTAGGGTATTTGATAGGATAGAGGATAGGATAGGATAGAAGATAGGATAGGATAGAGGACAGGATAGGATAGAGGATAGGATAGGATAGAGGATAGGATAGGATAGAGGATAGGATAGGATAGAAGATAGGATAGGATAGAGGACAGGATAGATAGAGGATAGGATAGGATAGAGGATAGGATAGGATAGAAGATAGGATAGGATGGAGGATAGGATAGGATACAGGATTGGATAGGATACCGGAAAGGATAGGTTTGAGGATAGGATAGGATGGAGGATAGGATAGGATACAGTATAGGATAGGATAGAGGATAGGATAGACGATAGGATAGGATAGAGGATAGGATAGGATAGAGCATAGGATAGGATAGAGGATAGGATAGGATAGAGGATAGGATAGGATAGAGGGTAGGATAGAATAGAGGACAGGATAGGATACAGGATTGGATAGGATACAGGAAAGGATAGGATTGAGGATAGGATAGGATGGAGGATTGGATAGGATAGAGTATAGGATAGGATAGAGGATAGGATAGGACGATAGGATAGGATAGAGGATAGGATAGGATAGAGGATAGGATAGGATAGAGGATAGGATAGGATAGAGGATAGGATAGGATAGAGGATAGGATAGGATAGAGGATAGGATAGGATAGAGGGATAGGATAGGATAGAGGATAGGATAGGATAGAGGATAGGATAGGATAGAGGATAGAGGATAGGATAGGATAGAGGATAGGATAGGATAGAGGATAGGGTAGGACAGAGGATAGGGTAGGGGATTTGATAGGATAGAGGATAGGATAGGATAGAAGATAGGATAGGATAGAGGACAGGATAGGATAGAGGATAGGATAGGATAGAGGATAGGATAGGATAGAGGATAGGATAGGATAGAAGATAGGATAGGATAGAGGACAGGATAGGATAGAGGATAGGATAGGATAGAGGATAGGATAGGATAGAAGATAGGATAGGATAGAGGATAGGATAGGATAGAGGATAGGATAGGATAGAGGATAGGATAGGCCAGAGGATAGGATAGGGGATTTGATAGGATAGAAGATAGGATAGGATAGAGGATAGAATAGGATAGAGGATAGGATAGGATAGAGGATAGGATAGGATAGAAGATAGGATAGGATAGAGGATAGGATAGTATAGAGGATAGGATAGGATAGAGGATAGAGGATAGGATAGGATAGAGGATAGGATAGGATAGAAGATAGGATAGGATAGAGGACAGGATAGGATAGAGGATAGGATAGGATAGAGGATAGGATAGGACAGAGGATAGGATAGGGGATTTGATAGGATAGAAGATAGGATAGGATAGAGGATAGGATAGGATAGAGGATAGGATAGGATAGAGGATAGGATAGGATAGAAGATAGGATAGGATAGAGGATAGGATAGTATAGAGGATAGGATAGGATAGAGGATAGAGGATAGGATAGGATAGAGGATAGGATAGGATAGAGGATAGGATAGGATAGAGGATAGGATAGGATAGAGGATAGGATAGGACAGAGGATAGGGTAGGGGATTTGATAGGATAGAGGATAGGATAGGATAGAGGATAGGATAGAGGACAGGATAGGATAGAGGATAGGATAGGATAGAGGATAGGATAGGATAGAAGATAGGATAGTATAGAGGATAGGATAGTATAGAGGATAGGATAGGATAGAGCATAGGATAGGATAGAGGATAGGATAGGATGGAGGATAGGATAGGATAGAGTATAGGATAGGATAGAGGATAGGATAGACGATAGGATAGGATAGAGGATAGGATAGGATAGAGGATAGGATAGGATAGAGGATTGGATAGGATAGAGGATAGATGATAGGATAGGATAGAGGATAGGATAGGGGATTTGATAGGATAGAGGATAGGATAGGATAGAAGATAGGATAGGATAGAGGATAGATGATAGGATAGGATAGAGGATAGGATAGGATAGAGGATTGGATAGGATAGAGGATAGATGATAGGATAGGATAGAGGATAGGATAGGGGATTTGATAGGATAGAGGATAGGATAGGATAGAAGATAGGATAGGATAGAGGATAGATGATAGGATAGGATAGAGGATAGGATAGGGGATAGGATAGGATAGAGGATAGGATAGGATAGAGGATAAGATAGGATAGAGGATAGGATAGGATAGAGGATAGAGGATAGGATAGAGGATAGGATAGAGGATAGGATAGGATAGAGGATAGAGGATAGGATAGGATAGAGGATAGGATAGGACAGAGGATAGGGTAGGGGTTTTGATAGGATAGAGGATAGGATAGGATAGAAGATAGGATAGGATAGAGGATAGGATAGGATAGAGGATAGGATAGGATAGAGGATAGGATAGGATAGAGTATAGGATAGGATAGAAGATAGGATAGGATAGAGGATAGGATAGGATAGAGGATAGGGTAGGGTATTTGATAGGATAGAGGATAGGATAGGATAGAGGATAGGATAGGATAGAGGATAGGATAGGATAGAGGATAGGATAGGATAGAAGATAGGATAGGATAGAGGACAGGATAGGATAGAGGATAGGATAGGATAGAGGATAGGATAGGATAGAAGATAGGATAGGACAGAGGATAGGGTAGGGGTTTTGATAGGATAGAGGATTGGATAGCATAGAAGATAGGATAGGATAGAGGATAGGATAGGATAGAGGATAGGATAGGATAGAGGATAGGATAGGATAGAGGATAGGATAGGATAGAGGATAGGATAGGATAGAGGATAGGATAGGATAGAGGATAGAGGATAGGATAGGATAGAGGATAGGATAGGATAGAGGATAGGGTAGGACAGAGGATAGGGTAGGGGATTTGATAGGATAGAGGATAGGAGAGGATAGAAGATAGGATAGGATAGAGGACAGGATAGGATAGAGGATAGGATAGGATAGAGGATAGGATAGGATAGAGGATAGGATAGGATAGAAGATAGGATAGGATAGAGGACAGGATAGGATAGAGGATAGGATAGGATAGAGGATAGGATAGGATAGAAGATAGGATAGGATAGAGGATAGGATAGGATAGAGGATAGGATAGGATAGAGGATAGGATAGGCCAGAGGATAGGATAGGGGATTTGATAGGATAGAAGATAGGATAGGATAGAGGATAGAATAGGATAGAGGATAGGATAGGATAGAGGATAGGATAGGATAGAAGATAGGATAGGATAGAGGATAGGATAGTATAGAGGATAGGATAGGATAGAGGATAGAGGATAGGATAGGATAGAGGATAGGATAGGATAGAGGATAGGATAGGATAGAGGATAGGATAGGATAGAGGATAGGATAGGATAGAGGATAGAGGATAGGATAGGATAGAGGATAGGATAGGATAGAGGATAGGATAGGATAGAGGATAGGATAGGACAGAGGATAGGGTAGGGGATTTGATAGGATAGAGGATAGGATAGGATAGAAGACAGGATAGGATAGAGGGCAGGATAGGATAGAGGATAGGATAGGATAGAGGATAGGATAGGATAGAGGATAGGATAGGATAGAAGATAGGATAGGATAGAGGACAGGATAGGATAGAGGATAGGATAGGATAGAGGATAGGATAGGATAGAAGATAGGATAGGATAGAGGATAGGATAGGATAGCGGATAGGATAGGATAGAGGATAGGATAGGACAGAGGATAGGATAGGGGATTTGATAGGATAGAAGATAGGATAGGATAGAGGATAGGATAGGATAGAGGATAGGATAGGATAGAGGATAGGATAGGATAGAAGATAGGATAGGATAGAGGATAGGATAGTATAGAGGATAGGATAGGATAGAGGATAGAGGATAGGATAGGATAGAGGATAGGATAGGATAGAGGATAGGATAGGATAGAGGATAGGATAGGATAGAGGATAGGATAGGATAGAGGATAGGATAGGATAGAGGATAGGATAGGATAGAGGATAGGATAGGATAGAGGATAGGATAGGACAGAGGATAGGGTAGGGTATTTGATAGGATAGAGGATAGGATAGGATAGAAGATAGGATAGGATAGAGGATAGGATAGGATAGAGGATAGGATAGGATAGAGGATAGGATAGGATAGAGGATAGGATAGGATAGAGGATAGGATAGGACAGAGGATAGGGTAGGGTATTTGATAGGATAGAGGATAGGATAGGATAGAAGATAGGATAGGATAGAGGACAGGATAGGATAGAGGATAGGATAGGATAGAGGATAGGATAGGATAGAGGATAGGATAGGATAGAAGATAGGATAGGATAGAGGACAGGATAGGATAGAGGATAGGATAGGATAGAGGATAGGATAGGATAGAAGATAGGATAGGATGGAGGATAGGATAGGATACAGGATTGGATAGGATACAGGAAAGGATAGGTTTGAGGATAGGATAGGATGGAGGATAGGATAGGATAGAGGATAGAGGATAGGATAGGATAGAGGATAGGATAGGATAGAGGATAGGATAGGATAGAGGATAGGATAGGACAGAGGATAGGGTAGGGGATTTGATAGGATAGAGGATAGGATAGGATAGAAGACAGGATAGGATAGAGGGCAGGATAGGATAGAGGATAGGATAGGATAGAGGATAGGATAGGATAGAGGATAGGATAGGATAGAAGATAGGATAGGATAGAGGACAGGATAGGATAGAGGATAGGATAGGATAGAGGATAGGATAGGATAGAAGATAGGATAGGATGGAGGATAGGATAGGATACAGGATTGGATAGGATACAGGAAAGGATAGGTTTGAGGATAGGATAGGATGGAGGATAGGATAGGATAGAGGATAGAGGATAGGATAGGATAGAGGATAGGATAGGATAGAGGATAGGATAGGATAGAGGATAGGATAGGATAGAGGATAGGATAGGACAGAGGATAGGGTAGGGGATTTGATAGGATAGAGGATAGGATAGGATAGAAGACAGGATAGGATAGAGGATAGGATAGGATAGAGGATAGGATAGGATAGAAGATAGGATAGGATAGAGGATAGGATAGTATAGAGGATAGGATAGGATAGAGGATAGAGGATAGGATAGGATAGAGGATAGGATAGGATAGAGGATAGGATAGGATAGAGGATAGGATAGGATAGAGGATAGGATAGGATAGAGGATAGAGGATAGGATAGGATAGAGGATAGGATAGGATAGAGGATAGGATAGGATAGAGGATAGGATAGGACAGAGGATAGGGTAGGGGATTTGATAGGATAGAGGATAGGATAGGATAGAAGACAGGATAGGATAGAGGGCAGGATAGGATAGAGGATAGGATAGGATAGAGGATAGGATAGGATAGAGGATAGGATAGGATAGAAGATAGGATAGGATAGAGGACAGGATAGGATAGAGGATAGGATAGGATAGAGGATAGGATAGGATAGAAGATAGGATAGGATAGAGGATAGGATAGGATAGCGGATAGGATAGGATAGAGGATAGGATAGGACAGAGGATAGGATAGGGGATTTGATAGGATAGAAGATAGGATAGGATAGAGGATAGGATAGGATAGAGGATAGGATAGGATAGAGGATAGGATAGGATAGAAGATAGGATAGGATAGAGGATAGGATAGTATAGAGGATAGGATAGGATAGAGGATAGAGGATAGGATAGGATAGAGGATAGGATAGGATAGAGGATAGGATAGGATAGAGGATAGGATAGGATAGAGGATAGGATAGGATAGAGGATAGGATAGGATAGAGGATAGGATAGGATAGAGGATAGGATAGGATAGAGGATAGGATAGGACAGAGGATAGGGTAGGGTATTTGATAGGATAGAGGATAGGATAGGATAGAAGATAGGATAGGATAGAGGATAGGATAGGATAGAGGATAGGATAGGATAGAGGATAGGATAGGATAGAGGATAGGATAGGATAGAGGATAGGATAGGACAGAGGATAGGGTAGGGTATTTGATAGGATAGAGGATAGGATAGGATAGAAGATAGGATAGGATAGAGGACAGGATAGGATAGAGGATAGGATAGGATAGAGGATAGGATAGGATAGAGGATAGGATAGGATAGAAGATAGGATAGGATAGAGGACAGGATAGGATAGAGGATAGGATAGGATAGAGGATAGGATAGGATAGAAGATAGGATAGGATGGAGGATAGGATAGGATACAGGATTGGATAGGATACAGGAAAGGATAGGTTTGAGGATAGGATAGGATGGAGGATAGGATAGGATACAGTATAGGATAGGATAGAGGATAGGATAGACGATAGGATAGGATAGAGGATAGGATAGGATAGAGCATAGGATAGGATAGAGGATAGGATAGGATAGAGGATAGGATAGGATAGAGGGTAGGATAGAATAGAGGACAGGATAGGATACAGGATTGGATAGGATACAGGAAAGGATAGGATTGAGGATAGGATAGGATGGAGGATTGGATAGGATAGAGTATAGGATAGGATAGAGGATAGGATAGACGATAGGATAGGATAGAGGATAGGATAGGATAGAGGATAGGATAGGATAGAGGATAGGATAGGATAGAGGATAGGATAGGATAGAGGATAGGATAGGATAGAGGATAGGATAGGATAGAGGATAGAGGATAGGATAGGATAGAGGATAGGATAGGATAGAGGATAGGGTAGGACAGAGGATAGGGTAGGGGATTTGATAGGATAGAGGATAGGATAGGATAGAAGATAGGATAGGATAGAGGACAGGATAGGATAGAGGATAGGATAGGATAGAGGATAGGATAGGATAGAGGATAGGATAGGATAGAAGATAGGATAGGATAGAGGACAGGATAGGATAGAGGATAGGATAGGATAGAGGATAGGATAGGATAGAAGATAGGATAGGATAGAGGATAGGATAGGATAGAGGATAGGATAGGATAGAGGATAGGATAGGCCAGAGGATAGGATAGGGGATTTGATAGGATAGAAGATAGGATAGGATAGAGGATAGAATAGGATAGAGGATAGGATAGGATAGAGGATAGGATAGGATAGAAGATAGGATAGGATAGAGGATAGGATAGTATAGAGGATAGGATAGGATAGAGGATAGAGGATAGGATAGGATAGAGGATAGGATAGGATAGAAGATAGGATAGGATAGAGGACAGGATAGGATAGAGGATAGGATAGGATAGAGGATAGGATAGGATAGAAGATAGGATAGGATAGAGGATAGGATAGGATAGCGGATAGGATAGGATAGAGGATAGGATAGGACAGAGGATAGGATAGGGGATTTGATAGGATAGAAGATAGGATAGGATAGAGGATAGGATAGGATAGAGGATAGGATAGGATAGAGGATAGGATAGGATAGAAGATAGGATAGGATAGAGGATAGGATAGTATAGAGGATAGGATAGGATAGAGGATAGAGGATAGGATAGGATAGAGGATAGGATAGGATAGAGGATAGGATAGGATAGAGGATAGGATAGGATAGAGGATAGGATAGGACAGAGGATAGGGTAGGGGATTTGATAGGATAGAGGATAGGATAGGATAGAGGATAGGATAGAGGACAGGATAGGATAGAGGATAGGATAGGATAGAGGATAGGATAGGATAGAAGATAGGATAGTATAGAGGATAGGATAGTATAGAGGATAGGATAGGATAGAGCATAGGATAGGATAGAGGATAGGATAGGATGGAGGATAGGATAGGATAGAGTATAGGATAGGATAGAGGATAGGATAGACGATAGGATAGGATAGAGGATAGGATAGGATAGAGGATAGGATAGGATAGAGGATTGGATAGGATAGAGGATAGATGATAGGATAGGATAGAGGATAGGATAGGGGATTTGATAGGATAGAGGATAGGATAGGATAGAAGATAGGATAGGATAGAGGATAGATGATAGGATAGGATAGAGGATAGGATAGGATAGAGGATTGGATAGGATAGAGGATAGATGATAGGATAGGATAGAGGATAGGATAGGCGATTTGATAGGATAGAGGATAGGATAGGATAGAAGATAGGATAGGATAGAGGATAGATGATAGGATAGGATAGAGGATAGGATAGGGGATAGGATAGGATAGAGGATAGGATAGGATAGAGGATAAGATAGGATAGAGGATAGGATAGGATAGAGGATAGAGGATAGGATAGAGGATAGGATAGAGGATAGGATAGGATAGAGGATAGAGGATAGGATAGGATAGAGGATAGGATAGGACAGAGGATAGGGTAGGGGTTTTGATAGGATAGAGGATAGGATAGGATAGAAGATAGGATAGGATAGAGGATAGGATAGGATAGAGGATAGGATAGGATAGAGGATAGGATAGGATAGAGTATAGGATAGGATAGAAGATAGGATAGGATAGAGGATAGGATAGGATAGAGGATAGGGTAGGGTATTTGATAGGATAGAGGATAGGATAGGATAGAGGATAGGATAGGATAGAGGATAGGATAGGATAGAGGATAGGATAGGATAGAAGATAGGATAGGATAGAGGACAGGATAGGATAGAGGATAGGATAGGATAGAGGATAGGATAGGATAGAAGATAGGATAGGACAGAGGATAGGGTAGGGGTTTTGATAGGATAGAGGATTGGATAGCATAGAAGATAGGATAGGATAGAGGATAGGATAGGATAGAGGATAGGATAGGATAGAGGATAGGATAGGATAGAGGATAGGATAGGATAGAGGATAGGATAGGATAGAGGATAGGATAGGATAGAGGATAGAGGATAGGATAGGATAGAGGATAGGATAGGATAGAGGATAGGGTAGGACAGAGGATAGGGTAGGGGATTTGATAGGATAGAGGATAGGAGAGGATAGAAGATAGGATAGGATAGAGGACAGGATAGGATAGAGGATAGGATAGGATAGAGGATAGGATAGGATAGAGGATAGGATAGGATAGAAGATAGGATAGGATAGAGGACAGGATAGGATAGAGGATAGGATAGGATAGAGGATAGGATAGGATAGAAGATAGGATAGGATAGAGGATAGGATAGGATAGAGGATAGGATAGGATAGAGGATAGGATAGGCCAGAGGATAGGATAGGGGATTTGATAGGATAGAAGATAGGATAGGATAGAGGATAGAATAGGATAGAGGATAGGATAGGATAGAGGATAGGATAGGATAGAAGATAGGATAGGATAGAGGATAGGATAGTATAGAGGATAGGATAGGATAGAGGATAGAGGATAGGATAGGATAGAGGATAGGATAGGATAGAGGATAGGATAGGATAGAGGATAGGATAGGATAGAGGATAGAGGATAGGATAGGATAGAGGATAGGATAGGATAGAGGATAGGATAGGATAGAGGATAGGATAGGACAGAGGATAGGGTAGGGGATTTGATAGGATAGAGGATAGGATAGGATAGAAGACAGGATAGGATAGAGGGCAGGATAGGATAGAGGATAGGATAGGATAGAGGATAGGATAGGATAGAGGATAGGATAGGATAGAAGATAGGATAGGATAGAGGACAGGATAGGATAGAGGATAGGATAGGATAGAGGATAGGATAGGATAGAAGATAGGATAGGATAGAGGATAGGATAGGATAGCGGATAGGATAGGATAGAGGATAGGATAGGACAGAGGATAGGATAGGGGATTTGATAGGATAGAAGATAGGATAGGATAGAGGATAGGATAGGATAGAGGATAGGATAGGATAGAGGATAGGATAGGATAGAAGATAGGATAGGATAGAGGATAGGATAGTATAGAGGATAGGATAGGATAGAGGATAGAGGATAGGATAGGATAGAGGATAGGATAGGATAGAGGATAGGATAGGATAGAGGATAGGATAGGACAGAGGATAGGGTAGGGGATTTGATAGGATAGAGGATAGGATAGGATAGAGGATAGGATAGAGGATAGGATAGGATAGAGGATAGGATAGGATAGAGGGTAGGATAGGATAGAGGACAAGATAGGATAGAGGATAGGATAGGATAGAGGATAGGATAGGATAGAAGATAGGATAGGATAGATGATAGGATAGGATAGAGGATAGGATAGGATAGAGGATAGGATAGCATAGAAGATAGGATAGGATAGAGGATAGCATAGTATAGAGGATAGGATAGGATAGAGCATAGGATAGGATAGAGGATAGGATAGGATGGAGGATAGGATAGGATAGAGTATAGGATAGGATAGAGGATAGGATAGACGATAGGATAGGATAGAGGATAGGATAGGATAGAGGATAGGATAGGATAGAGGATAGGATAGGATAGAGGATAGGATAGGATAGAGGATAGGATAGGTCAGAGGATAGGATAGGGGATTTGATAGGATAGAGGATAGGATAGGATAGAGGATTGGATAGGATAGAGGATAGATGATAGGATAGGATAGAGGATAGGATAGGATAGAAGATAGGATAGGATAGAGGATAGATGATAGGATAGGATAGAGGATAGGATAGGATAGAGGATTCGATAGGATAGAGGATAGATGATAGGATAGGATAGAGGATAGGATAGGGGATTTGATAGGATAGAGGATAGGATAGGATAGAAGATAGGATAGGATAGAGGATAGATGATAGGATAGGATAGAGGATAGGATAGGGGATAGGATAGGATAGAGGATAGGATAGGATAGAGGATAAGATAGGATAGAGGATAGGATAGGATAGAGGATAGAGGATAGGATAGAGGATAGGATAGAGGATAGGATAGGATAGAGGATAGAGGATAGGATAGGATAGAGGATAGGATAGGACAGAGGATAGGGTAGGGGTTTTGATAGGATAGAGGATAGGATAGGATAGAAGATAGGATAGGATAGAGGATAGGATAGGATAGAGGATAGGATAGGATAGAGGATAGGATAGGATAGAGTATAGGATAGGATAGAAGATAGGATAGGATAGAGGATAGGATAGGATAGAGGATAGGATAGGATAGAGGATAGGATAGGATAGAGGATAGGATAGGATAGAGGATAGGATAGGATAGAGGATAGGATAGGACAGAGGATAGGGTAGGGTACTTGATAGGATAGAGGATAGGATAGGATAGAGGATAGGATAGGATAGAGGATAGGATAGGATAGAGGATAGGATAGGATAGAAGATAGGATAGGATAGAGGACAGGATAGGATAGAGGATAGGATAGGATAGAGGATAGGATAGGATAGAAGATAGGATAGGATGGAGGATAGGATAGGATACAGGAAAGGATAGGTTTGAGGATAGGATAGGATGGAGGATAGGATAGGATAGAGTATAGGATAGGATAGAGGATAGGATAGACGATAGGATAGGATAGAGGATAGGATAGGATAGAGCATAGGATAGGATAGAGGATAGGATAGGATAGAGGATAGGATAGGATAGAGGGTAGGATAGAATAGAGGACAGGATAGGATACAGGATTGGATAGGATACAGGAAAGGATAGGATTGAGGATAGGATAGGATGGAGGATTGGATAGGATAGAGTATAGGATAGGATAGAGGATAGGATAGACGATAGGATAGGATAGAGGATAGGATAGGATAGAGGATAGGATAGGATAGAGGATAGGATAGGATAGAGGATAGGATAGGACAGAGGATAGGATAGGGGATTTGATAGGATAGAGGATAGGATAGGATAGAGGATTGGATAGGATAGATTATAGATGATAGGATAGGATAGAGGATAGGATAGGGGATTTGATAGGATAGAGGATAGGATAGGATAGAAGATAGGATAGGATAGAGGATAGGATAGGATAGAGGATAGGATAGGATAGAGGATAGGATAGGATAGAGGATAGGATAGGATAGAGGATAGGATAGGATAGAGGATAAGATAGGATAGAGGATAGGATAGGATAGAGGATAGAGGATAGGATAGGATAGAGGATAGGATAGGACAGAGGATAGGGTAGGGGATTTGATAGGATAGAGGATAGGATAGGATAGAAGATAGGATAGGATAGAGGATAGGATAGGATAGAGGATAGGATAGGATAGAGGATAGGATAGGATAGAGTATAGGATAGGATAGAAGATAGGATAGGATAGAGGATAGGATAGGATAGAGGATAGAGGATAGGATAGGATAGAGGATAGGATAGGACAGAGGATAGGGTAGGGGTTTTGATAGGATAGAGGATTGGATAGCATAGAAGATAGGATAGTATAGAGGATAGGATAGGATAGAGGATAGGATAGGATAGAGGATAGGATAGGATAGAGGATAGGATAGGATGGAGTATAGGTACGGATAGATGATATTATAGGATAGAGGATAGGATATGATAGAGTATACGATATTATAGAGGGTAGGATAGGATAGAGCATAGGATAGGGGATTGGATAGGATAGAGGATAGATGATAGGATAGGATAGAGGATAGGATAGGGGATTTGATAGGATAGAGGATAGGATAGGATAGAGGATAGGATAGGATAGAGGATAGGATAGGATAGAAGATAGGATAGGATAGAGGATAGGATAGGATACAGGATTGGATAGGATACAGGAAAGGATAGGTTTGAGGATAGGATAGGATGGAGGATAGGATAGGATAGAGTATAGGATAGGATAGAGGATAGGATAGACGATAGGATAGGATAGAGGATAGGATAGGATAGAGGATAGGATAGGATAGAGGATAGGATAGGATAGAGGATAGGATAGGACAGAGGATAGGATAGGGGATTTGATAGGATAGAGGATAGGATAGGATAGAGGATTGGATAGGATAGAGGATAGATGATAGGATAGGATAGAGGATAGGATAGGGGATTTGATAGGATAGAAGATACGATAGGATAGAGGATAGGATAGGATAGAGGATAGGATAGGATAGAGGATAGGATAGGATAGAAGATAGGATAGGATAGAGGATAGGATAGTATAGAGGATAGGATAGGATAGAGGATAGAGGATAGGATAGGATAGAGGATAGGATAGGATAGAGGATAGGATAGGATAGACGATAGGATAGGATAGAGGATAGGATAGGACAGAGGATAGGGTAGGGGATTTGATAGGATGGAGGATAGGATAGGATAGAGGATAGGATAGAGGATAGGATAGGATAGAGGATAGGATAGGATAGAGGGTAGGATCGGAAAGAGGATAGGATAGGATAGAGGATAGGAAAGGATAGAGGATAGGATAGGACAGAGGATAGGATAGGACAGAGGATGGGATAGGGGATTTGATAGGATAGGATAGAGGATAGGATAGACGATAGGATAGGATAGAGGATTGGATAGGATAGAGGATAGATGATAGGATAGGATAGAGGATAGAGGATAGGATAGGGGATTTGATAGGATAGAGGATAGGATAGTATAGAAGATAGGATAGGATAGAGGATAGGATAGGATAGAGGATAGGATAGGATAGAGGATAGGATAGGATAGAGGATAGGATAGGGGATTTGATAGGATAGATGATAAGGTAGGATAAAAGATAGGATAGGATAGAGGATAGGATAGGATAGAGGATAGGATAGGATTGAGGATAGGATAGGATGGAGGATAGGATAGGGTAGAGGATAGGATAGGATAGAGGATAGGATAGACGATAGGATAGGATAGAGGATAGGATAGAGGATAGGATAGAGGATAGGATAGGATAGAGGATAGAGGATAGGATAGGATAGAGGATAAGATAGGGGATTTGATAGGATAGAGGATAGGATAGGATAGAGGATAGGATAGGATAGGATAGAGGATAGGATAGGATAGAGGATAGGATAGGATAGAGGATAGGATAGGATGGGATAGAGGATAGGATAGGATAGAGGATAGGATAGGATAGAGGACAGGATAGGATACAGGATTGGATAGGATACAGGAAAGGATAGGATAGAGGATAGGATAGGATAGAGGATAGGATAGGATAGAGGATAGGATAGGATAGAGGATAGGATAGGATAGGATAGAGGACAGAATAGGATACAGGATTGGATAGGATACAGGAAAGGATAGGATTGAGGATAGGATAGGATGGAGGATAGGATAGGATAGAGGATAGGATAGGATAGAGGATAGGATAGACGATAGGATAGGATAGAGGATTGGATAGGATAGAGGATAGATGATAGGATAGGATAGAGGATAGAGGATAGGATAGGATAGAAGATAGGATAGGATAGAGGATAGGATAGGATAGAGGATAGGATAGGATAGAGGATAGGATAGGATAGAGGATAGGATAGGGGATTTGATAGGATAGATGATAAGGTAGGATAAAAGATAGGATAGGATAGAGGATAGGATAGGATAGAGGATAGGATAGGATTGAGGATAGGATAGGATGGAGGATAGGATAGGGTAGAGGATAGGATAGGATAGAGGATAGGATAGACGATAGGATAGGATAGAGGATAGGATAGAGGATAGGATAGGATAGAGGATAGAGGATAGGATAGGATAGAGGATAGAGGATAGGATAGGATAGAGGATAAGATAGGGGATTTGATAGTATAGAGGATAGGATAGGATAGAGGATAGGATAGGATAGAGGATAGGATAGGATAGGATAGAGGATAGGATAGGATAGGATAGAGGATAGGATAGGATAGGATAGAGGATAGGATAGGATAGAGGATAGGATAGGATAGAGGACAGGATAGGATACAGGATTGGATAGGATACAGGAAAGGATAGGATAGAGGATAGGATAGGATAGAGGATAGGATAGGATAGAGGATAGGATAGGATAGAGGATAGAGGATAGGATAGGATACAGGATAGGATAGGACAGAGGATAGGGTAGGGGATTTGATAGGATAGAGGATAGGATAGGATAGAAGATAGGATAGGATAGAGGATAGGATAGGATAGAGTATAGGATAGGATAGAAGATAGGATAGGATAGAGGATAGGATAGGATAGAGGATAGGATAGGATAGAGGATAGAGGATAGGATACAGGATTGGATAGGATACAGGAAAGGATAGGTTTGAGGATAGGATAGGATGGAGGATAGGATAGGATAGAGTATAGGATAGGATAGAGGATAGGATAGACGATAGGATAGGATAGAGGATAGGATAGGATAGAGGATAGGATAGGATAGAGGATAGGATAGGATAGAGGATAGAGGATAGGATAGGATAGAGGATAGGATAGGATAGAGGATAGGATAGGATAGACGATAGGATAGGATAGAGGATAGGATAGGACAGAGGATAGGGTAGGGGATTTGATAGGATAGAGGATAGGATAGGATAGAGGATAGGATAGAGGATAGGATAGGATAGAGGATAGGATAGAGGATAGGATAGGATAGAGGATAGGATAGGATAGAGGGTAGGATCGGAAAGAGGATAGGATAGGATAGAGGATAGGAAAGGATAGAGGATAGGATAGGACAGAGGATAGGATAGGACAGAGGATGGGATAGGGGATTTGATAGGATAGGATAGAGGATAGGATAGACGATAGGATAGGATAGAGGATTGGATAGGATAGAGGATAGATGATAGGATAGGATAGAGGATAGAGGATAGGATAGGGGATTTGATAGGATAGAGGATAGGATAGTATAGAAGATAGGATAGGATAGAGGATAGGATAGGATAGAGGATAGGATAGGATAGAGGATAGGATAGGATAGAGGATAGGATAGGGGATTTGATAGGATAGATGATAAGGTAGGATAAAAGATAGGATAGGATAGAGGATAGCATAGGATAGAGGATAGGATAGGATTGAGGATAGGATAGGATGGAGGATAGGATAGGGTAGAGGATAAGATAGGATAGAGGATAGGATAGACGATAGGATAGGATAGAGGATAGGATAGAGGATAGGATAGAGGAATAGGATAGGATAGAGGATAGAGGATAGGATAGGATAGAGGATAAGATAGGGGATTTGATAGGATAGAGGATAGGATAGGATAGAGGATAGGATAGGATAGGATAGAGGATAGGATAGGATAGAGGATAGGATAGGATAGAGGATAGGATAGGATGGGATAGAGGATAGGATAGGATAGAGGATAGGATAGGATAGAGGACAGGATAGGATACAGGATTGGATAGGATACAGGAAAGGATAGGATAGAGGATAGGATAGGATAGAGGATAGGATAGGATAGAGGATAGGATAGGATAGGATAGAGGACAGAATAGGATACAGGATTGGATAGGATACAGGAAAGGATAGGATTGAGGATAGGATAGGATGGAGGATAGGATAGGATAGAGGATAGGATAGGATAGAGGATAGGATAGACGATAGGATAGGATAGAGGATTGGATAGGATAGAGGATAGATGATAGGATAGGATAGAGGATAGAGGATAGGATAGGATAGAAGATAGGATAGGATAGAGGATAGGATAGGATAGAGGATAGGATAGGATAGAGGATAGGATAGGATAGAGGATAGGATAGGGGATTTGATAGGATAGATGATAAGGTAGGATAAAAGATAGGATAGGATAGAGGATAGGATAGGATAGAGGATAGGATAGGATTGAGGATAGGATAGGATGGAGGATAGGATAGGGTAGAGGATAGGATAGGATAGAGGATAGGATAGACGATAGGATAGGATAGAGGATAGGATAGAGGATAGGATAGGATAGAGGATAGAGGATAGGATAGGATAGAGGATAAGATAGGGGATTTGATAGTATAGAGGATAGGATAGGATAGAGGATAGGATAGGATAGAGGATAGGATAGGATAGGATAGAGGATAGGATAGGATAGGATAGAGGATAGGATAGGATAGGATAGAGGATAGGATAGGATAGAGGATAGGATAGGATAGAGGACAGGATAGGATACAGGATTGGATAGGATACAGGAAAGGATAGGATAGAGGATAGGATAGGATAGAGGATAGGATAGGATAGAGGATAGGATAGGATAGAGGATAGAGGATAGGATAGGATAGAGGATAGGATAGGATAGAGGATAGGATAGGATAGAGGATAGGATAGGATAGAGGATAGGATAGGACAGAGGATAGGATAGGGGATTTGATAGGATAGAAGATAGGATAGGATAGAGGATAGGATAGGATAGAGGATAGGATAGGATAGAGGATAGGATAGGATAGAAGATAGGATAGGATAGAGGATAGGATAGTATAGAGGATAGGATAGGATAGAGGATAGAGGATAGGATAGGATAGAGGATAGGATAGGATAGAGGATAGGATAGGATAGAGGATAGGATAGGATAGAGGATAGGATAGGACAGAGGATAGGGTAGGGGATTTGATAGGATAGAGGATAGGATAGGATAGAGGATAGGATAGAGGATAGGATAGGATAGAGGATAGGATAGGATAGAGGGTAGGATAGGATAGAGGACAGGATAGGATAGAGGATAGGATAGGATAGAGGATAGGATAGGATAGAAGATAGGATAGGATAGATGATAGGATAGGATAGAGGATAGGATAGGATAGAGGATAGGATAGGATAGAAGATAGGATAGGATAGAGGATAGGATAGTATAGAGGATAGGATAGGATAGAGCATAGGATAGGATAGAGGATAGGATAGGATGGAGGATAGGATAGGATAGAGTATATGATAGGATAGAGGATAGGATAGACGATAGGATAGGATAGAGGATAGGATAGGATAGAGGATAGGATAGGATAGAGGATAGGATAGGATAGAGGATAGGATAGGATAGAGGATAGGATAGGTCAGAGGATAGGATAGGGGATTTGATAGGATAGAGGATAGGATAGGATAGAGGATTGGGTAGGATAGAGGATAGATGATAGGATAGGATAGAGGATAGGATAGGGGATTTGATAGGATAGAGAATAGGATAGGATAGAAGATAGGATAGGATAGAGGATAGATGATAGGATAGGATAGAGGATAGGATAGGATAGAGGATTGGATAGGATAGAGGATAGATGATAGGATAGGATAGAGGATAGGATAGGGGATTTGATAGGATAGAGGATAGGATAGGATAGAAGATAGGATAGGATAGAGGATAGATGATAGGATAGGATAGAGGATAGGATAGGGGATAGGATAGGGGATAGGATAGGATAGAGGATAGGATAGGATAGAGGATAAGATAGGATAGAGGATAGGATAGGATAGAGGATAGAGGATAGGATAGAGGATAGGATAGAGGATAGGATAGGATAGAGGATAGAGGATAGGATAGGATAGAGGATAGGATAGGACAGAGGATAGGGTAGGGGTTTTGATAGGATAGAGGATAGGATAGGATAGAAGATAGGATAGGATAGAGGATAGGATAGGATAGAGGATAGGATAGGATAGAGGATAGGATAGGATAGAGTATAGGATAGGATAGAAGATAGGATAGGATAGAGGATAGGATAGGATAGAGGATAGGATAGGATAGAGGATAGGATAGGATAGAGGATAGGATAGGATAGAGGATAGGATAGGACAGAGGATAGGATAGGATACAGTATAGGATAGGATAGAGGATAGGATAGACGATAGGATAGGATAGAGGATAGGATAGGATAGAGCATAGGATAGGATAGAGGATAGGATAGGATAGAGGATAGGATAGGATAGAGGGTAGGATAGAATAGAGGACAGGATAGGATACAGGATTGGATAGGATACAGGAAAGGATAGGATTGAGGATAGGATAGGATGGAGGATTGGATAGGATAGAGTATAGGATAGGATAGAGGATAGGATAGACGATAGGATAGGATAGAGGATAGGATAGGATAGAGGATAGGATAGGATAGAGGATAGGATAGGATAGAGGATAGGATAGGACAGAGGATAGGATAGGGGATTTGATAGGATAGAGGATAGGATAGGATAGAGGATTGGATAGGATAGATTATAGATGATAGGATAGGATAGAGGATAGGATAGGGGATTTGATAGGATAGAGGATAGGATAGGATAGAAGATAGGATAGCATAGAGGATAGATGATAGGATAGGATAGAGGATAGGATAGGGGATAGGATAGGATAGAGGATAGGATAGGATAGAAGATAGGATAGGATAGAGGATAGGATAGGATAGAGGATAAGATAGGATAGAGGATAGGATAGGATAGAGGATAGAGGATAGGATAGGATAGAGGATAGGATAGGACAGAGGATAGGGTAGGGGATTTGATAGGATAGAGGATAGGATAGGATAGAAGATAGGATAGGATAGAGGATAGGATAGGATAGAGGATAGGATAGGATAGAGGATAGGATAGGATAGAGTATAGGATAGGATAGAAGATAGGATAGGATAGAGGATAGAATAGGATAGAGGATAGAGGATAGGATAGGATAGAGGATAGGATAGGACAGAGGATAGGGTAGGGGTTTTGATAGGATAGAGGATTGGATAGCATAGAAGATAGGATAGGATAGAGGATAGGATAGGATAGAGGATAGGATAGGATAGAGGATAGGATAGGATAGAGGATAGGATAGGATAGAGGATAGGATAGGATAGAGGATAGGATAGGATAGAGGATAGAGGATAGAGGATAGGATAGGATAGAGGATAGGATAGGATAGAGGATAGGGTAGGACAGAGGATAGGGTAGGGGATTTGATAGGATAGAGGATAGGATAGGATAGAAGATAGGATAGGATAGAGGACAGGATAGGATAGAGGATAGGATAGGATAGAGGATAGGATAGGATAGAGGATAGGATAGGATAGAAGATAGGATAGGATAGAGGACAGGATAGGATAGAGGATAGGATAGGATAGAGGATAGGATAGGATAGAAGATAGGATAGGATAGAGGATAGGATAGGATAGAGGATAGGATAGGATAGCGGATAGGATAGGCCAGAGGATAGGATAGGGGATTTGATAGGATAGAAGATAGGATAGGATAGAGGATAGAATAGGATAGAGGATAGGATAGGATAGAGGATAGGATAGGATAGAAGATAGGATAGGATAGAGGATAGGATAGTATAGAGGATAGGATAGGATAGAGGATAGAGGATAGGATAGGATAGAGGATAGGATAGGATAGAGGATAGGATAGGATAGAGGATAGGATAGGATTGAGGATAGGATAGGACAGAGGATAGGGTAGGGGATTTGATGGGGACCGAGGGGATATGGGCTTAGTAGTGGTGACTCGGATCCACTACTAGGTATGCCACAGTGGTGGCGGTCATATCCCTAAAATCCTCTACGCTCCACCTCCTCGTGGTGGTCCCTGGGAACACACATAGTTGTGTGTTGCTAACGGAGCGAGGGGTATTCCGCGGAAAGTAGTCCCAATGATGTATGAGGCGATGCCGGCGGGATCTTCGGATCCTGGCAGGGCCTCCCTTGCCGGTAAGGCTCACACGGAGGGATAAAAAACCGCGGAATGGGTCCTGCGATAACGACCGGGGAGGTCGCCGCAGGGCCCTTGCCGTAAACCGGTGGTCATGTTTTACCGGAACGGTGGTCTTGCCTTAATCGGCCGGGCCGCGAGGATGATAACCTCTATAAAAATCCCTAATGCCCTAAGCTTAGGTGCGCGGTGAGAGGGTACGCCCTGGCTACAGGGCGCGGCTGGTGGGGTACATCAGCCACTAGTGCACCATCTCTGGATACCTGGCGAACTCCAGTTGAAATTAGCCTTACCCGGGCAAGGAGGCTCTGCCCGGGCGGACGTGTTTTTTCCTGCCAATCTCGTGGGACCAGATATGGAATCGTATAATAAAAACCTTGATGTTGTGGGGGAGGCTGCCGATACGGCAGCAGCTGCGGCGGGGGAAGAGACGGCAGCGGTCACTGACGGGGAGGGGATGGCAACGATTACTGCCGGGGAGGACGCGGTCGTGGTCATCGCGGACGAGGACTCGGATGGGGATGAAACAATCATCTCCATCTCGAGCTCCGTCGGCTCGATCGTGACGCGCGGGGGCGCGGAGAAGCGGGGCGCGACATCTGGGGTCTCTGACCCCAAGCGTGCCCGGTTAGAGGGGGGGCAGCACACCCGCGGCGGGTCGGTGTCGCGGACGGACCCCGGGGAGGGCTCGTCGGGGACGCCCACCATGGATCTGGCCCTCGGCGGCCGCGCCGAGAGGAGTCAGACGAGGAGGGTGGATGACCTCATCGAGCTGGGTGGGAGGATGCCGACAGCGCAGCTAGTAGGGGAGGTGGAGGAGGCGATGTTGAGGGTGGAGAGAGTCTCCACCGTCTCAAAGGGCCTCAAGGGGGACCTGGCTAAAGACTTGCGGGATTGTTCTGCAGTCGCCAGGGCCCACTGCACCACCTTGATGCAGCGGTGCTTTACCGGGATGGCGTGGCAGGGTAGCCAGGAGGTGGCCCGCCTCCGCGAGCAGAACGCGGCCCTCGCGAAGGAGGCGGGTGACCTCCGGGCGAGGCTCCGGTCAATGGAGGCCGGGCGGCGGGCGAACACCGACAGCGGTCGCCGGGCGGGACATGCGCCAATAGGGGAAGCGCCCCCCGCCTCCTCGACAGCGGGGGTCCGTACGCGGGGGATGGAGGCGATGGGACCGTCGGGGGAGGGAGCGGGAGTTTTGGACTCCGAAGCCCTGCTTCTCCGGGTCGGCGCGCTGATAACGGCCAGGAACCGGGAGCTAGAGGCCCGGATGGAGGAGCGGTTCCGGACGATTCTGGCCGGGTTGGCCCCGGCCCTCCGGGCGGAGGGTAAATCGGCGCGCGAGGCGACGCCGGTGGCTTCTCTGCCGGCGACGTCTGTCACCAAGGGGACTGGACCGGTGGTCGTGTCCAACGTGAGGGTGGTGCCCCCCGTTATCATTCCGCCACCGGTCGTCCCGGCCTCGTGGATGGAGGTGACGAGCAAGGCGGCGAAGAGGGCCAAGAAGAAGATGGCCGCGGAGGAGGCTGCGGCGAGAGCAGCCGCGGCCGAGGCAGCTGCCGCCGCTTCACGGCTGCAGGCTGCGAGGGAGCCGAGGGCGGCGGGCGGCGCACGAGTGCAGGGCGGCGCGAGCGCGGCGAAGCCCGCCGCCGGGAGGGACGGTGGCCTGGGACGCACCCCCAGAACGGCAGCAGTGGCCATCACCATCCCCGAGAGCTGCAAGCTCACTTATTCGGAGGTGATGGCCAGGGCAAAAGAGAGGGTGGACCTCAAGGCTATCGGGATCGAGTCGGGGGTGCTTCCCAGGCGGTCGAAAACCGGCGGGATCCTCCTGGAGGTCAGGGGCACGGGGTGCCAGGAGAAGGCACGGGCCCTCTCCGGGAGGATCGCCGAGGCGCTTGGGGGGACCGGGGTTAAGGTCTCCCAGGCGGTCAAGCGCGGCGAGGTGCGCGTGGCGGGCCTGGACGACTCGGTGTCGCCCGGGGACGTAGCGGCGGCGCTGGCGGCGGCGGGGGAGTGTTCCGCGGCGGAGTTCCGGGTCGGCGAGATCCGCAGACCCGCCTCGGAGCAGGCGCTGGGCTCCTGTTGGGCCCAGGGCCCCCTCGCGGCCGTCAAGAAAGTGTTGGCGGGAGGCCGGCTGCTGGTCGGCTGGTCCTCGGCCCGCGTCGAGGCGCTGAGGGAGCGGCCCCTCCAATGCTTCCGTTGTTTGGAGACGGGGCACACGCGGGCGACATGCGAGAGCGCGGTCGACAGAGGCGCGATGTGCTACCGCTGCGGGGCGGCGGAGCACCGGGCTTCGGCCTGTAGGGCCGCCCCCAGGTGTCCGCTCTGCGCGGACCTGGGGAGACCATCGGGCCATAGATTCGGGGCCAAAGCGTGTGCCCCGGCTCCCAAGAGGGGCCGCGCGGCGACGAAAGAGAAGGGCGCGTCTGGGGCTGCATCCGCGCAGCGGCCGCAGACGGCGCCGGGGGCCCGGACCTCCCAGGGAGGGGACTCTGCAGAGCCCATGTTAGAGTAGGTACTTTTAATCCTACTCCGGTTCTGCAGGCGAACCTCAACCACTCGCGCGCGGCACAGGACCTGTTTGTCCAAGCCGTGCGCGAGTGGGGGGCTGGGCTGGCAGTTGCGGCGGAGCCGTACGCAATCCCCGAACACCCCTTCTGGGTGGGGGACGAGATCGGCTCCGTAGTAATAGTGGCGGGAAGCCGCCCCGGGTCCCCGTCGGTCTCCCTTCTGGAGCGGGGCGAGGGATTCGTGGCGGTGCAATGGGGGGACATCGCGGTTGTCGGGATCTACATCTCGCCGAGCTGTGGCCTCGATCAATTTCGGGGGTTCCTGGGCGGGCTGAACAGCTGCATCGCGCGGTGCAGCGCCCGCCCGGTTCTCGTTTTGGGAGACTTCAATGCCCACGCGGTATCGTGGGGGAGTCCCAGGACGACCACTAGGGGTAGCGAGGTGTTAACCTGGGCGGCCGGCCTGGATCTCCGGTTGATTAACCGGGGATCCACGCCGACGTGCGTGCGTCCGCAGGGGGTCTCGATTGTCGACCTGACATGGGGGACTCCCTCGGCCGTGCGCCGGGTGTCGGGATGGAGGGTGGCCGAGGAGATAGAGATTGCGTCAGACCATACGCCCATCGTCATGGACGTGTGGCCCACCCTCCACGCGCGGGATTCCCGGCCGGGCCGGGGGGACCGACGGCCGCGATGGGCCTTGAAGCGGCTGGACGCGGACGCGTTCGGGGCCGCGGTAGCCGCGGCGACATGGACGGGGCCGGCCCTGTCCGAGCTGGCGCCTGCGCAAGGGGCGAGGCGGCTGCGGGAGGTAATGACGGCGGTGTGCGACACCGCCATGCCCCGCAGCCGGTTCGCCCCCAGGAGGGCGGCGTACTGGTGGTCCGCCGGCATTGCGGAGCTCCGGCGTGCCTGCAATGCCGCGCGGCGTCGGTACGGCCGAGCGCGTAGGAGGCGCGACGACGAGGAGGTGACGGCGAGGCTCGGCGGGGAGTACCGAGCCGCGCTCGGGGTTCTCCGCAGGGCTATCGCGCGGGCCAAGGCCGACGCGTGGTCGGAGCTCGTCGGCACGGTGGACTCCGATCCATGGGGGCGCCCGTACAAGCTTGTCATGAACAAGCTGCGCGCGTGGGCGCCTCCGGTGACGGAGTCGATGGACCCCCACCTGCTCGAGGGAGTGGTGGCGTCCCTCTTCCCGCGAGAGGGGGGACAACTGCGCCGCTCCCATTGGGAACAGGAGCCTCTCTCCTGGTCCGCAGAGTGGGAGGTGTCGGCCGGCGAGCTGGGTGAGGCGATGGCCAGGGCGCGGCGGGTGGGCCGCAAGGCCCCGGGCCCGGACGGGGTGCCGGGCCGCGCGTTGGTCTTGGCCCTGGAGGGGGGACTCGCCGCCGAACTCCGGCAGCTGTATAACGGCTGTCTGAGGGAGGGGGTGTTCCCCACGGAGTGGAAGTCGGGCAGGTTGGTCCTCCTTCCGAAGGGGGGCAAGTCCCGGGACTCGCCCTCAGGGTACCGGCCAATTTGTCTGCTGGACGAGGCGGGGAAGTTGTTCGAGCGCGTACTCGTTGGACGCCTCGTCCGGCACCTGTCGGCGGGAGGGGTCCCCGATCTGAGCGGGGTTCAATTCGGCTTCCGGGAGGGTCTCTCCACCGTCGACGCTATTCGGCGGGTGAGGGCTCTCTCGGAGGCCTGTACGAGGGGGGGCGGTGTTGCGTTGGCGATATCCTTGGATATCGCTAACGCGTTCAACACCGTCCCCTGGGATCGGATAATGGAGGCCCTGGTCTTCCACCGGGTGCCTCTGTATCTCAGAAGGGTGATCGGGAGCTATCTCTCCGACAGGGGTATAGAGTATCCCGGCCGGTACGGGATGGTGCGCAGGGGCGTCGTGCGCGGGGTTCCGCAGGGCTCGGTGTTGGGCCCGTTGCTGTGGAATCTTGCGTACGATCGCGTCCTGCGGGAGGAGATGCCTCCCGGGGTCAGCCTGACGTGTTACGCCGACGACACGCTGGTATTGGCCACCGGGAGGTATGCGAAGGAGGCCATCTGCCTGGCGGAGCGCGGCGCGTGGCGCGCGGTGCGCGCGATCCGGTCGCTGGGCCTAGAGGTGTCCGTCGAGAAAACCAGGGCCATGTGGTTTCTCCGCTCGGCCCGGTTGGCGGCGCCTCCCCAGTGCTGGATCTGCGTGGGGGAGGGGATGGTCAGGGTCGGGTCCCAGATGCGGTACCTGGGACTCGAGCTTGACGGCCGGTGGCGTTTTGACCGCCACCTTGAGTCGCTGGCGCCCCGGGCGGAGAGGGCGACCGCTGCGCTCGGTCGCCTTCTCCCGAATCTCGGGGGACCCTGTGGACGGGTGCGTCGTCTGTTCGCGGTGGTGGTGCGAGTTTTGGTCCTGTACGGAGCCCCTGTATGGGCGCGCGATGTCTTGGCTAGGGGGCGCAGTGGCGGCACACGGTCGCTGCTGCGTCGCATCGAGCGCAGGCTGGCCATAGGCATCGTGCGGGGGTACCGCACCATTTCATACGCGACGGCGATGGTGATGTCGGGGCTGATCCCCCTCGAGCTGGAGGCCCGCGTGTTGGCGGATGTGCATACGCACTCCAGGGAACTCCGGCTCCGGGGGGTGGCCCCGGATCAGGCGCGGCTCATGGTGGATGAGCTCAGGCGACATGCTCGGCGGCACGCAGCCCGGGAGTGGCGCGATAGCCTTCCCGGGACGAGGGAGGGCGAGAGGCGGGCCGTTCGGGCCATCCTCCCGGTGTTCGATCAATGGAACAGGGGATGGATGGGGCATAGGGTCTCCTACCGTGTGACGCAGGTGATGAGCGGGCACGGGTGCTTCGGCGACTACCTGTGTCGCATCGGGAGGGAGACCGAGGAGGCGTGTCACCACTGCGGCGAGCCGCGGGACACGGCGCAACACACTCTGGAGGAGTGTCCGGCATGGGGGGGAGAGCGCCGTGCCCTGCGGCGCGCGGTGGGCCACGACCTCTCGCTCCCGGCTGTCGTCGCTGCGGCAGCCGGTGGCGAGGAGGCGTGGAGGGGGTTCGCTTCCTTCTGCGAGCGGGTTATGCTGCGGAAGGAGGCTGCGGAACGGGATCGGGAGCGTAATCACGATCCCGGCCGAAGGGGGGGGAGGCGGCGCAGGGTACGCCCCGGGGGCGTACCCCCGTTGCGACGCCTCTGACGCGAGCGGGGACGCCCTTGATGATCTCGAGGCGGGGGATCGGATATCCCCTTACACTCGGTCACCAACGGCGTCCCCGGAGGCCGCCGGGCATCTCGAGCGGGGGCTCGGATGCTCATCGGGCGGCCTAACAGGGGGGAAGGCGCCACGTCGTCCGTTGCGTGGTGCCTTCGGATAGAGTAGGTACGGGAGGGGGCCGCGTCCCCCCCTGGGTGGTATGCTAAGGCGGGGGCACACCGGATTGACATGCGCGCGCAGAGCACGGGTGCCCCCAGGAGTCTAGGGACGGACGGGGAGGAGTTAGTGGGTATACTCGGCGTTGCACCAACCAGCCGAGGAGTCCCACATAACCCGGACCCCACCCCCCCCCGGGGGGGTTCGGGTATCCGTAACGAGATTACCTCCTCGGAAAAAAAAAAAAAAAAATAGGGTAGGGGATTTGATAGGATACAGGATAGGATAGGATAGAGGATAGGATAGAGGATAGGATAGGATAGAGGATAGGATAGGATAGAGGGTAGGATCGGATAGAGGATAGGATAGGATAGAGGATAGGAAAGAATAGAGGATAGGACAGAGGATAGGATAGGACAGAGGATAGGATAGGGGATTTGATAGGATAGGATAGAGGATAGGATAGACGATAGGATAGGATAGAGCATAGGATAGGATAGACGATAGGATAGGATAGAGCATAGGATAGGATAGAGGATAGGATAGTATAGAGGATAGGATAGGATAGAGGATAGAGGATAGGATAGGATAGAGGATAGGATAGGATAGAGGATAGGATAGGATAGAGGATAGGATAGGATAGAGGATAGGATAGGACAGAGGATAGGGTAGGGGATTTGATAGGATAGAGGATAGGATAGGATAGAGGATAGGATAGAGGATAGGATAGGATAGAGGATAGGATAGGATAGAGGGTAGGATAGGATAGAGGACAGGATAGGATAGAGGATAGGATAGGATAGAGGATAGGATAGGATAGAAGATAGGATAGGATAGATGATAGGATAGGATAGAGGATAGGATAGGATAGAGGATAGGATAGGATAGAAGATAGGATAGGATAGAGGATAGGATAGTATAGAGGATAGGATAGGATAGAGCATAGGATAGGATAGAGGATAGGATAGGATGGAGGATAGGATAGGATAGAGTATAGGATAGGATAGAGGATAGGATAGACGATAGGATAGGATAGAGGATAGGATAGGATAGAGGATAGGATAGGATAGAGGATAGGATAGGATAGAGGATAGGATAGGATAGAGGATAGGATAGGTCAGAGGATAGGATAGGGGATTTGATAGGATAGAGGATAGGATAGGATAGAGGATTGGGTAGGATAGAGGATAGATGATAGGATAGGATAGAGGATAGGATAGGGGATTTGATAGGATAGAGAATAGGATAGGATAGAAGATAGGATAGGATAGAGGATAGATGATAGGATAGGATAGAGGATAGGATAGGATAGAGGATTGGATAGGATAGAGGATAGATGATAGGATAGGATAGAGGATAGGATAGGGGATTTGATAGGATAGAGGATAGGATAGGATAGAAGATAGGATAGGATAGAGGATAGATGATAGGATAGGATAGAGGATAGGATAGGGGATAGGATAGGATAGAGGATAGGATAGGATAGAGGATAAGATAGGATAGAGGATAGGATAGGATAGAGGATAGAGGATAGGATAGAGGATAGGATAGAGGATAGGATAGGATAGAGGATAGAGGATAGGATAGGATAGAGGATAGGATAGGACAGAGGATAGGGTAGGGGTTTTGATAGGATAGAGGATAGGATAGGATAGAAGATAGGATAGGATAGAGGATAGGATAGGATAGAGGATAGGATAGGATAGAGGATAGGATAGGATAGAGTATAGGATAGGATAGAAGATAGGATTGGATAGAGGATAGGATAGGATAGAGGATAGGATAGGATAGAGGATAGGATAGGATAGAGGATAGGATAGGATAGAGGATAGGATAGGACAGAGGATAGGGTAGGGTATTTGATAGGATAGAGGATAGGATAGGATAGAAGATAGGATAGGATAGAGGACAGGATAGGATAGAGGATAGGATAGGATAGAGGATAGGATAGGATAGAGGATAGGATAGGATAGAAGATAGGATAGGATAGAGGACAGGATAGGATAGAGGATAGGATAGGATAGAGGATAGGATAGGATAGAAGATAGGATAGGATGGAGGATAGGATAGGATACAGGATTGGATAGGATACAGGAAAGGATAGGTTTGAGGATAGGATAGGATGGAGGATAGGATAGGATACAGTATAGGATAGGATAGAGGATAGGATAGACGATAGGATAGGATAGAGGATAGGATAGGATAGAGCATAGGATAGGATAGAGGATAGGATAGGATAGAGGATAGGATAGGATAGAGGGTAAGATAGAATAGAGGACAGGATAGGATACAGGATTGGATAGGATACAGGAAAGGATAGGATTGAGGATAGGATAGGATGGAGGATTGGATAGGATAGAGTATAGGATAGGATAGAGGATAGGATAGACGATAGGATAGGATAGAGGATAGGATAGGATAGAGGATAGGATAGGATAGAGGATAGGATAGGATAGAGGATAGGATAGGACAGAGGATAGGATAGGGGATTTGATAGGATAGAGGATAGGATAGGATAGAGGATTGGATAGGATAGATTATAGATGATAGGATAGGATAGAGGATAGGATAGGGGATTTGATAGGATAGAGGATAGGATAGGATAGGGGATTTGATAGGATAGAGGATAGGATAGGATAGAAGATAGGATAGCATAGAGGATAGATGATAGGATAGGATAGAGGATAGGATAGGGGATAGGATAGGATAGAGGATAGGATAGGATAGAAGATAGGATAGGATAGAGGATAGGATAGGATAGAGGATAAGATAGGATAGAGGATAGGATAGGATAGAGGATAGAGGATAGGATAGGATAGAGGATAGGATAGGACAGAGGATAGGGTAGGGGATTTGATAGGATAGAGGATAGGATAGGATAGAAGATAGGATAGGATAGAGGATAGGATAGGATAGAGGATAGGATAGGATAGAGGATAGGATAGGATAGAGTATAGGATAGGATAGAAGATAGGATAGGATAGAGGATAGAATAGGATAGAGGATAGAGGATAGGATAGGATAGAGGATAGGATAGGACAGAGGATAGGGTAGGGGTTTTGATAGGATAGAGGATTGGATAGCATAGAAGATAGGATAGGATAGAGGATAGGATAGGATAGAGGATAGGATAGGATAGAGGATAGGATAGGATAGAGGATAGGATAGGATAGAGGATAGGATAGGATAGAGGATAGGATAGGATAGAGGATAGAGGATAGGATAGGATAGAGGATAGGATAGGATAGAGGATAGGGTAGGACAGAGGATAGGGTAGGGGATTTGATAGGATAGAGGATAGGATAGGATAGAAGATAGGATAGGATAGAGGACAGGATAGGATAGAGGATAGGATAGGATAGAGGATAGGATAGGATAGAGGATAGGATAGGATAGAAGATAGGATAGGATAGAGGACAGGATAGGATAGAGGATAGGATAGGATAGAGGATAGGATAGGATAGAAGATAGGATAGGATAGAGGATAGGATAGGATAGAGGATAGGATAGGATAGCGGATAGGATAGGCCAGAGGATAGGATAGGGGATTTGATAGGATAGAAGATAGGATAGGATAGAGGATAGAATAGGATAGAGGATAGGATAGGATAGAGGATAGGATAGGATAGAAGATAGGATAGGATAGAGGATAGGATAGTATAGAGGATAGGATAGGATAGAGGATAGAGGATAGGATAGGATAGAGGATAGGATAGGATAGAGGATAGGATAGGATAGAGGATAGGATAGGATTGAGGATAGGATAGGACAGAGGATAGGGTAGGGGATTTGATAGGATACAGGATAGGATAGGATAGAGGATAGGATAGAGGATAGGATAGGATAGAGGATAGGATAGGATAGAGGGTAGGATCGGATAGAGGATAGGATAGGATAGAGGATAGGAAAGAATAGAGGATAGGACAGAGGATAGGATAGGACAGAGGATAGGATAGGGGATTTGATAGGATAGGATAGAGGATAGGATAGACGATAGGATAGGATAGAGCATAGGATAGGATAGACGATAGGATAGGATAGAGCATAGGATAGGATAGAGGATAGGATAGGATAGAGGATAGGATACGATAGAGGATAGGATAGGATTGAGGATAGGATAGGACAGAGGATAGGGTAGGGGATTTGATAGGATACAGGATAGGATAGGATAGAGGATAGGATAGAGGATAGGATAGAGGATAGGATAGGATAGAGGATAGGATAGGATAGAGGGTAGGATCGGATAGAGGATAGGATAGGATAGAGGATAGGAAAGAATAGAGGATAGGACAGAGGATAGGATAGGACAGAGGATAGGATAGGGGATTTGATAGGATAGGATAGAGGATAGGATAGACGATAGGATAGGATAGAGCATAGGATAGGATAGACGATAGGATAGGATAGAGCATAGGATAGGATAGAGGATAGGATAGGATAGAGGATAGGATACGATAGAGGATAGGATAGGATATAGGGTAGGATAGAATAGAGGACAGGATAGGATACAGGATTGGATAGGATACAGGAAAGGATAGGATTGAGGATAGGATAGGATGGAGGATAGGATAGGATAGAGTATAGGATAGGATAGAGGATAGGATAGACGATAGGATAGGATAGAGGATAGGATAGGATAGAGGATAGGATAGGATAGAGGATAGGATAGGACAGAGGATAGGATAGGGGATTTGATAGGATAGAGGATAGGATAGGATAGAGGATTGGATAGGATAGAGGATAGATGATAGGATAGGATAGAGGATAGGATAGGGGATTTGATAGGATAGAGGATAGGATAGGATAGAAGATAGGATAGGATAGAGGATAGATGATAGGATAGGATAGAGGATAGGATAGGGGATAGGATAGGATAGAGGATAGGATAGGATAGAAGATAGGATAGGATAGAGGATAGGATAGGATAGAGGATAAGATAGGATAGAGGATAGGATAGGATAGAGGATAGAGGATAGGATAGGATAGAGGATAGGATAGGATAGAGGATAGGATAGGACAGAGGATAGGGTAGGGGTTTTGATAGGATAGAGGATAGGATAGGATAGAAGATAGGATAGGATAGAGGATAGGATAGGATAGAGGATAGGATAGGATAGAGGATAGGATAGGATAGAGTATAGGATAGGATAGAAGATAGGATAGGATAGAGGATAGGATAGGATAGAGGATAGCATAGGATAGAGGATAGAGGATAGGATAGGATAGAGGATAGGATAGGATAGAGGATAGGATAGGATAGAGGATAGGATAGGATAGGGGATAGGATAGGACAGAGGATAGGGTAGGGGATTTGATAGGATAGAGGATAGGATAGGATAGAGGATAGGATAGGATAGAGGACAGGATAGGATAGAGGATAGGATAGGATAGAGGATAGGATAGGATAGAGGATAGGATAGGATAGAAGATAGGATAGGATAGAGGACAGGATAGGATAGAGGATAGGATAGGATAGAGGATAGGATAGGATAGAAGATAGGATAGGATAGAGGATAGGATAGGATACAGGATTGGATAGGATACAGGAAAGGATAGGTTTGAGGATAGGTTAGGATGGAGGATAGGATAGGATAGAGTATAGGATAGGATAGAGGATAGGATAGGATAGAAGATATGATAGGATAGAGGACAGGATAGGATAGAGGATAGGATAGGATAGAGGATAGGATAGGATAGAAGATAGGATAGGATAGAGGATAGGATAGGATAGAGGATAGGATAGGATAGAGTATAGGATAGGATAGAAGATAGGATAGGATAGAGGATAGGATAGGATAGAGGATAGGATAGGATAGAGGATAGGATAGGATAGGATAGAGGATAGGATAGGATAGAGGATAGGATAGGATAGAGGATAGGATAGGATAGGGGATAGGATAGGACAGAGGATAGGGTAGGGGATTTGATAGGATAGAGGATAGGATAGGATAGAAGATAGGATAGGATAGAGGACAGGATAGGATAGAGGATAGGATAGGATAGAGGATCGGATAGGATAGAGGATAGGATAGGATAGAAGATAGGATAGGATAGAGGACAGGATAGGATAGAGGATAGGATAGGATAGAGGACAGGATAGGATAGAAGATAGGATAGGATAGAGGGTAGGATAGGATACAGGATTGGATAGGATACAGGAAAGGATAGGTTTGAGGATAGGATAGGATGGAGGATAGGATAGGATAGAGTATAGGATAGGATAGAGGATAGGATAGACGATAGGATAGGATAGAGGATAGGATAGGATAGAGCATAGGATAGGATAGAGGATAGGATAGGATAGAGGATAGGATAGGATAGAGGACAGGATAGGATACAGGATTGGATAGGATACAGGAAAGGATAGGATTGAGGATAGGATAGGATCGAGGATAGGATAGGACAGAGGGTAGGATAGGGGTTTTGATAGGATAGAGGATAGGATAGGATAGAGGATAGGATAGGATAGAGTATAGGATAGGATAGAAGATAGGATAGGATAGAGGATAGGATAGGATAGAGGATAGGATAGGATAGAGGATAGAGGATAGGATAGGATAGAGGATAGGATAGGATAGAGGATAGAGGATAGGATAGGATAGAGGATAGGATAGGATAGAGGATAGGATAGGATAGAGGATAGGATAGGATAGGGGATAGGATAGGACAGAGGATAGGGTAGGGGATTTGATAGGATAGAGGATAGGATAGGATAGAAGATAGGATAGGATAGAGGACAGGATAGGATAGAGGATAGGATAGGATAGAGGATAGGATAGGATAGAGGATAGGATAGGATAGAAGATAGGATAGGATAGAGGACAGGATAGGATACAGGATAGGATAGGATAGAGGATAGGATAGGATAGAAGATAGGATAGGATAGAGGATAGGATAGGATACAGGATTGGATAGGATACAGGAAAGGATAGGTTTGAGGATAGGATAGGATGGAGGATAGGATAGGATAGAGTATAGGATAGGATAGAGGATAGGATAGACGATAGGATAGGATAGAGGATAGGATAGGATAGAGCATAGGATAGGATAGAGGATAGGATAGGATAGAGGATAGGATAGGATAGAGGGTAGGATAGAATAGAGGACAGGATAGGATACAGGATTGGATAGGATACAGGAAAGGATAGGATTGAGGATAGGATAGGATCGAGGATAGGATAGGATAGAGTATAGGATAGGATAGAGGATAGGATAGACGATAGGATAGGATAGAGGATAGGATAGGATAGAGGATAGGATAGGATAGAGGATAGGATAGGATAGAGGATAGGACAGGACAGAGGATAGGATAGGGGATTTGATAGGATAGAGGATAGGATAGGATAGAGGATTGGATAGGATAGAGGATAGATGATAGGATAGGATAGAGGATAGGATAGGGGATTTGATAGGATAGAGGATAGGATAGGATAGAAGATAGGATAGGATAGAGGATAGATGATAGGATAGGATAGAGGATAGGATAGGGGATAGGATAGGATAGAGGATAGGATAGGATAGAGGATAGGATAGGATAGAAGATAGGATAGGTTAGAGGATAGGATAGAGGATAGGATAGAGGATAGGATAGGATACAGGATTGGATAGGATACAGGAAAGGATAGGTTTGAGGATAGGATAGGATGGAGGATAGGATAGGATAGAGTATAGGATAGGATAGAGGATAGGATAGACGATAGGATAGGATAGAGGATAGGATAGGATAGAGGATAGGATAGGATAGAGGATAGGATAGGACAGAGGATAGGATAGGGGATTTGATAGGATAGAGGATAGGATAGGATAGAGGATTGGATAGGATAGAGGATAGGTGATAGGATAGGATAGAGGATAGGATAGGGGAATTGATAGGATAGAAGATAGGATAGGATAGAGGATAGGATAGGATAGAGGATAGGATAGGATAGAGGATAGGATATGATAGAAGATAGGATAGGATAGAGGATAGGATAGTTTAGAGGATAGGATAGGATAGAAGATAGGATAGGATAGAGGATAGGATAGGATAGAGGATAGGATAGACGATAGGATAGGATAGAGGATAGGATAGGATAGAGGATAGGGTAGGATAGAGGATAGGATAGACGATAGGATTGGATAGAGGATAGGATAGGATAGAGGTTACGATAGGATAGAGGATAGGATAGGACAGAGGATAGGATAGGGGATTTGATAGGATAGAGGATAGGATAGGATAGAGGATTGGATAGGATAGAGTATAGATGATAGGATAGGATAGAGGATAGGATAGGGGATTTGATAGGATAGAGGATAGGATAGGATAGAAGATAGGATAGGACAGAGGATAGGATAGGACAGAGGATGGGATAGGGGATTTGATAGGATAGGATAGAGGATAGGATAGGATAGAGGATAGGATAGACGATAGGATAGGTTAGAGGATAGGATAGGATAGAGGTTACGATAGGATAGAGGATAGGATAGGATAGAGGATAGGATAGGATAGAGGATAGGATAGGATAGAGGATAGGATAGGATAGAGGATAGGATAGGATAGAGGATAGGATAGGATAGAGGATAGAGGATAGGATAGGATAGAGGATAGAGGATAGGATAGGATAGAAGATAGGATAGGATAGAGGATAGGATAGGATAGAGGATAGGATAGACGATAGGATAGGATAGAGGATAGGATAGGGTAGAGGATAGGATAGGATAGAGGGTAGGATCGGAAAGAGGATAGGATAGGATAGAGGATAGGAAAGGATAGAGGATAGGATAGGACAGAGGATAGGATAGGACAGAGGATGGGATAGGGGATTTGATAGGATAGGATAGATGATAGGATAGGATAGAGGATAGGATAGACGATAGGATAGGATAGAGGATAGGATAGGATAGAGGTTACGATAGGATAGAGGATAGGATAGGATAGAGGATAGGATAGGATAGAGGATAGGATAGGATAGAGGATAGGATAGGATAGAGGATAGGATAGGATAGAGGATAGAGGATAGGATAGGATAGAGGATAGAAGATAGGATAGGATAGAAGATAGGATAGGATAGAGGATAGGATAGGATAGAGGATAGGATAGACGATAGGATAGGATAGAGGATGGGATAGGATAGAGGATAGGATAGGATAGAGGATAGGATAGGATAGAGGATAGGATAGGATAGAGGATAGGATAGGATAGAGGATAGGATAGGATAGAGGATAGGATAGGACAGAGGACAGGATAGGGGATTTGATAGGATAGAGGATAGGATAGGATAGAGGATTGGATAGGATAGAGGATAGATGATAGGATAGGATAGAGGATAGGATAGGGGATTTGATAGGATAGAGGATAGGATAGGATAGAGGATAGGATAGGATAGAAGATAGGATAGGATAGAGGATAGGATAGGATAGAGGATAAGATAGGATAGAGGATAGGATAGGATAGAGGATAGAGGATAGGATAGGATAGAGGATAGGATAGGACAGAGGATGGGGTAGGGGATTTGATAGGATAGAGGATAGGATAGGATAGAAGATAGGATAGGATAGAGGATAGGATAGGATACAGGATTGGATAGGATACAGGAAAGGATAGGTTTGAGGATAGGATAGGATGGAGGATAGGATAGGATAGAGTATAGGATAGGATAGAGGATAGGATAGACGATAGGATAGGATAGAGGATAGGATAGGATAGAGGATAGGATAGGATAGAGGATAGGATAGGACAGAGGATAGGATAGGGGATTTGATAGGATAGAGGATAGGATAGGATAGAGGATTGGATAGGATAGAGGATAGATGATAGGATAGGATAGAGGATAGGATAGGGGATTTGATAGGATAGAAGATACGATAGGATAGAGGATAGGATAGGATAGAGGATAGGATAGGATAGAGGATAGGATAGGACAGAGGATGGGGTAGGGGATTTGATAGGATAGAGGATAGGATAGGATAGAAGATAGGATAGGATAGAGGATAGGATAGGATAGAGGATAGGATAGGATAAGAGGATAGGATAGACGATAGGATAGGATTGAGGATAGAATAGGATAGTGGTTACGATAGGATAGAGGATAGGATAGGACAGAGGATAGGATAGGGGATTTGATAGGATAGAGGATAGGATAGGATAGAGGATTGGATAGGATAGAGTATAGATGATAGGATAGGATAGAGGATAGGATAGGGGATTTGATAGGATAGAGGATAGGATAGGATAGAAGATAGGATAGGATAGAGGATAGGATAGGATAGAGGATAGGATAGGATAGAGGATAGGATAGGATAGAGGATAGCATAGGATAGAAGATAGGATAGGATAGAGGACAGGATAGGATAGAGGATAGGATAGGATAGAGGATAGGATAGGATAGAAGATAGGATAGGATAGAGGATAGGATAGGATACAGGATTGGATAGGATACAGGAAAGGATAGGTTTGAGGATAGGATAGGATGGAGGATAGGATAGGATAGAGTATAGGATACGATAGAGGATAGGATAGACGATAGGATAGGATAGAGGATAGGATAGGATAGAGGATAGGATAGGATAGAGGATAGGATAGGACAGAGGATAGGATAGGGGATTTGATAGGATAGAGGATAGGATAGGATAGAGGATTGGATAGGATAGAGGATAGATGATAGGATAGGATAGAGGATAGGATAGGGGATTTGATAGGATAGAAGATAGGATAGGATAGAGGATAGGATAGGATAGAGGATAGGATAGGATCGAGGATAGGATAGGATAGAAGATAGGATAGGATAGAGGATAGGATAGTATAGAGGATAGGATAGGATAGATGATAGAGGATAGGATAGGATAGAGGATAGGATAGGATAGAGGATAGGATAGGATAGAGGATAGGATAGGATAGAGGATAGGATAGGATAGAGGATAGGATAGGATAGAGGATAGGATAGGATAGAGGATAGGATAGGATAGAGGATAGGATAGGATAGAGGATAGGATAGGATAGAGGATAGGATAGGATAGAGGATAGGATAGGATAGAGGATAGGATAGGATAGAGGATAGGATAGGATAGAGGATAGGATAGGATAGAGGATAGGATAGGATAGAGGATAGGATAGGATAGAGGATAGGATAGAGGATACGATAGGATAGGATAGAGGATAGGATAGGATAGAGGATAGGATAGGATAGAGGCTAGGATCGGAAAGAGGATAGGATAGGATAGAGGATAGGAAAGGATGGAGGATAGGATAGGACAGAGGATAGGATAGGACAGAGGATAGGATAGGACAGAGGATAGGATAGGGGATTTGATAGGATAGGATAGAGGATAGGATAGACGATAGGATAGGATAGAGCATAGGATAGGATAGACGATAGGATAGGATAGAGCATAGGATAGGATAGAGGATAGGATAGGATAGAGGATAGGATAGGATAGAGAGTAGGATAGAATAGAGGACAGGATAGGATACAGGATTGGATAGGATACAGGAAAGGATAGGATTGAGGATAGGATAGGATGGAGGATAGGATAGGATAGAGTATAGGATAGGATAGAGGATAGGATAGACGATAGGATAGGATAGAGGATAGGATAGGATAGAGGATAGGATAGGATAGAGGATAGGATAGGACAGAGGATAGGATAGGGGATTTGATAGGATAGAGGATAGGATAGGATCGAGGATTGGATAGGATAGAGGATAGATGATAGGATAGGATAGAGGATAGGATAGGGTATAGGATAGGATAGAGGATAGGATAGGATAGAAGATAGGATAGGATAGAGGATAGGATAGGATAGAGGATAAGATAGGATAGAGGATAGGATAGGATAGAGGATAGAGGATAGGATAGGATAGAGGATAGGATAGGAAAGAGGATAGGGTAGGGGATTTGATAGGATAGAGGATAGGATAGGATAGAAGATAGGAGAGGATAGAGGATAGGATAGGATAGAGGATAGGATAGGATAGAGGATAGGATAGGATAGAGTATAGGATAGGATAGAAGATAGGATAGGATAGAGGATAGGATAGGATAGAGCATAGGATAGGATAGAGGATAGAGGATAGAGGATAGAGGATAGGATAGGATAGAGGATAGGATAGGATAGAGGATAGGATAGGATAGAGGATAGGATAGGATACAGGATTGGATAGGATACAGGAAAGGATAGGTTTGAGGATAGGATAGGATGGAGGATAGGATAGGATAGAGTATAGGATAGGATAGAGGATAGGATAGACGATAGGATAGGATAGAGGATAGGATAGGATAGAGGATAGGATAGGATAGAGGATAGGATAGGACAGAGGATAGGATAGGGGATTTGATAGGATAGAGGATAGGATAGGATAGAGGATTGGATAGGATAGAGGATAGATGATAGGATAGGATAGAGGATAGGATAGGGGATTTGATAGGATAAAAGATTTGATAGGATAGAGGATAGGATAGGATAGAGGATAGGATAGGATAGAGGATAGGATAGGATAGAGGATAGGATAGGATAGAGGATAGGATAGGATAGAATATAGGATAGGATAGAGGATAGGATAGTATAGAGGATAGGATAGGATAGAGGATAGAGGATAGGATAGGATAGAGGATAGGATAGGATAGAGGATAGGATAGGATAGAGGATAGGATAGGATAGAGGATAGGATAGGATAGAGGATAGGATAGGATAGAGGATAGGATAGGATAGAGGATAGGATAGGACAGAGGATAGGGTAGGGGATTTGATAGGATAGAGGATAGGATAGGATAGAGGATAGGATAGAGGATAGGATAGGATAGAGGATAGGATAGGATAGAGGATAGGATAGGATAGAGGGTAGGATCGGAAAGAGGATAGGATAGGATAGAGGATAGGAAAGGAAAGAGGATAGGATAGGACAGAGGATAGGATAGGACAGAGGATAGGATAGGGGATTTGATAGGATAGGATAGAGGATAGGATAGGACAGAGGATAGGATAGGGGATTTGATAGGATAGGGTAGAGGATAGGATAGAGCATAGGATAGGATAGAGGATAGGATAGGATAGAGGATAGGATAGGATAGAGGGTAGGATAGAATAGAGGACAGGATAGGATACAGGATTGGATAGGATACAGGAAAGGATAGGATTGAGGATAGGATAGGATGGAGGATAGGATAGGATAGAGTATAGGATAGGATAGAGGATAGGATAGACGATAGGATAGGATAGAGGATAGGATAGGATAGAGGATAGGATAGGATAGAGGATAGGATAGGACAGAGGATAGGATAGGGGATTTGATAGGATAGAGGATAGGATAGGATAGAGGATTGGATAGGATAGAGGATAGATGATAGGATAGGATAGAGGATAGGATAGGGGATTTGATACGATAGAGGATAGGATAGGATAGAAGATAGGATAGGATAGAGGATAGATGATAGGATAGGATAGAGGATAGGATAGGGGATAGGATAGGATAGAGGATAGGATAGGATAGAGGATAAGATAGGATAGAGGATAGGATAGGATAGAGGATAGAGGATAGGATAGGATAGAGGATAGAGGATAGGATAGGATAGAGGATAGGATAGGACAGAGGATAGGGTAGGGGTTTTGATAGGATAGAGGATAGGATAGGATAGAAGATAGGATAGGATAGAGGATAGGATAGGATAGAGGATAGGATAGGATAGAGGATAGGATAGGATAGAGTATAGGATAGGATAGAAGATAGGATAGGATAGAGGATAGGATAGGATAGAGGATAGAGGATAGGATAGGATAGAGGATAGGATAGGATAGAGGATAGGATAGGATAGAGGATAGGATAGGACAGAGGATAGGGTAGGGGATTTGATAGGATAGAGAATAGGAAAGGATAGAGGATAGGATAGGACAGAGGATAGGATAGGACAGAGGATAGGATAGGGGATTTGATAGGATAGGATAGAGGATAGGATAGACGATAGGATAGGATAGAGCATAGGATAGGATAGACGATAGGATAGGATAGAGCATAGGATAGGATAGAGGATAGGATAGGATAGAGGATAGGATAGGATAGAGGATAGGATAGGATAGAGGATAAGATAGGATAGAGGATAGGATAGGACAGAGGATAGAGGATAGGATAGGATAGAGGATAGGATAGGACAGAGGATAGGGTAGGGGTTTTGATAGGATAGAGGATAGGATAGGATAGAAGATAGGATAGGATAGAGGATAGGATAGTATAGAGGATAGGATAGGGGATTTGATACGATAGAGGATAGGATAGGATAGAAGATAGGATAGGATAGAGGATAGATGATAGGATAGGATAGAGGATAGGATAGGGGATAGGATAGGATAGAGGATAGGATAGGATAGAGGATAAGATAGGATAGAGGATAGGATAGGATAGAGGATAGAGGATAGGATAGGATAGAGGATAGAGGATAGGATAGGATAGAGGATAGGATAGGACAGAGGATAGGGTAGGGGTTTTGATAGGATAGAGGATAGGATAGGATAGAAGATAGGATAGGATAGAGGATAGGATAGGATAGAGGATAGGATAGGATAGAGGATAGGATAGGATAGAGTATAGGATAGGATAGAAGATAGGATAGGATAGAGGATAGGATAGGATAGAGGATAGGATAGGATAGAGGATAGAGGATAGGATAGGATAGAGGATAGGATAGGATAGAGGATAGGATAGGATAGAGGATAGGATAGGACAGAGGATAGGGTAGGGGATTTGATAGGATAGAGAATAGGAAAGGATAGAGGATAGGATAGGACAGAGGATAGGATAGGACAGAGGATAGGATAGGGGATTTGATAGGATAGGATAGAGGATAGGATAGACGATAGGATAGGATAGAGCATAGGATAGGATAGACGATAGGATAGGATAGAGCATAGGATAGGATAGAGGATAGGATAGGATAGAGGATAGGATAGGATAGAAGATAGGATAGGATAGAGGATAGGATAGGATAGAGGAGAGAGGATAGGATAGGATAGAGGATAGGATAGGACAGAGGATGGGGTAGGGGATTTGATAGGATAAAGGATAGGATAGGATAGAAGATAGGATAGGATAGAGGATAGGATAGGATAGAGGATAGGATAGGGGATTTGATAGGATAGAGGATAGGATAGGATAGAGGATAGAATAGGATAGAAGATAGGATAGGATAGAGGACAGGATAGGATAGAGGATAGGATAGGATAGAGGATAGGATAGGATAGAAGATAGGATAGGATAGAGGATAGGATAGGATACAGGATTGGATAGGATACAGGAAAGGATAGGTTTGAGGATAGGATAGGATGGAGGATAGGATAGGATAGAGTATAGGATAGGATAGAGGATAGGATAGACGATAGGATAGGATAGACGATAGGATAGGATAGAGGATAGGATAGGATAGAGGATAGGATAGGACAGAGGATAGGATAGGGGATTTGATAGGATAGAGGATAGGATAGGATAGAGGATTGGATAGGATAGAGGATAGATGATAGGATAGGATAGAGGATAGGATAGGGGATTTGATAGGATAGAAGATAGGATAGGATAGAGGATAGGATAGGATAGAGGATAGGATAGGATAGAAGATAGGATAGGATAGAGGATAGGATAGTATAGAGGATAGGATAGGATAGAGGATAGAGGATAGGATAGGATAGAGGATAGGATAGGATAGAGGATAGGATAGGATAGAGGATAGGATAGGATAGACGATAGGATAGGATAGAGGATAGGATAGGACAGAGGATAGGGTAGGGGATTTGATAGGATAGAGGATAGGATAGGATAGAGGATAGGATAGAGGATAGGATAGGATAGAGGATAGGATAGGATAGAGGGTAGGATCGGAAAGATGATAGGATAGGATAGAGGATAGGAAAGGATAGAGGATAGGATAGGACAGAGGATAGGATAGGACAGAGGATGGGATAGGGATTTGATAGGATAGGATAGAGGATAGCATAGGATAGAGGATAGGATAGACGATAGGATAGGATAGAGGATAGGATAGGATAGAGGTTACGATAGGATAGAGGATAGGATAGGATAGAGGATAGGATAGGATAGAGGATAGGATAGGATATAGGATAGGATAGGATAGAGGATAGAGGATAGAGGATAGGATAGGATAGAGGATAGAGGATAGGATAGGATAGAAGATAGGATAGGATAGAGGATAGGATAGGATAGAGGATAGGATAGACGATAGGATAGGATAGAGGATAGGATAGGATAGAGGATAGGATAGGATAGAGGATAGGATAGGATAGAGGATAGGATAGGATAGAGGATAGGATAGGATAGAGGATAGGATAGGATAGAGGATAGGATAGGACAGAGGACAGGATAGGGGATTTGATAGGATAGAGGATAGGATAGGATAGAGGATTGGATAGGATAGAGGATAGATGATAGGATAGGATAGAGGATAGGATAGGGGATTTGATAGGATAGAGGATAGGATAGGATAGAGGATAGGATAGTATAGAAGATAGGATAGGATAGAGGATAGGATAGGATAGAGGATAAGATATGATAGAGGATAGGATAGGATAGAGGAGAGAGGATAGGATAGGATAGAGGATAGGATAGGACAGAGGATGGGGTAGGGGATTTGATAGGATAAAGGATAGGATAGGATAGAAGATAGGATAGGATAGAGGATAGGATAGGATAGAGGATAGGATAGGATAGAGGATAGGATAGACGATAGGATAGGATAGAGGATAGGATAGGATAGAGGTTACGATAGGATAGAGGATAGGATAGGATAGAGGATAGGATAGGATAGAGGATAGGATAGGATAGAGGATAGGATAGGATAGAGGATAGGATAGGATAGAGGATAGGATAGGATAGAGGATAGGATAGGATAGAGGATAGGATAGGATAGAGGGTAGGATAGGATAGAGAACAGGATAGGATACAGGATTGGATAGGATACAGGAAAGGATAGGATTGAGGATAGGATAGGACAGAGGATGGGATAGGGGATTTGATAGGATAGGATAGAGGATAGGATAGGATAGAGGATAGGATAGATGATAGGATAGGACAGAGGATAGGATAGGATAGAGGATAGAGGATAGAGGATAGGATAGGATAGAGGATAGAGGATAGGATAGGATAGAAGATAGGATAGGATAGAGGATAGGATAGGATAGAGGATAGTATAGGATAGAGGATAGGATAGGATGGAGTATAGGTACGGATAGATGATATTATAGGATAGAGGATAGGATATGATAGAGTATACGATATTATAGAGGGTAGGATAGGATAGAGCATAGGATAGGGGATTGGATAGGATAGAGGATAGATGATAGGATAGGATAGAGGATAGGATAGGGGATTTGATAGGATAGAGGATAGGATAGGATAGAAGATAGGATAGGATAGAGGATAGGATAGGATACAGGATTGGATAGGATACAGGAAAGGATAGGTTTGAGGATAGGATAGGATGGAGGATAGGATAGGATAGAGTATAGGATAGGATAGAGGATAGGATAGACGATAGGATAGGATAGAGGATAGGATAGGATAGAGGATAGGATAGGATAGAGGATAGGATAGGATAGAGGATAGGATAGGACAGAGGATAGGATAGGGGATTTGATAGGATAGAGGATAGGATAGGATAGAGGATTGGATAGGATAGAGGATAGATGATAGGATAGGATAGAGGATAGGATAGGGGTTTTGATAGGATAGAGGATAGGATAGGATAGAGGATAGGATAGGATAGAGGATAGGATAGGATAGAAGATAGGATAGGATAGAGGATAGGATAGTATAGAGGATAGGATAGGATAGAGGATAGAGGATAGGATAGGATAGAGGATAGGATAGGATAGAGGATAGGATAGGATAGACGATAGGATAGGATAGAGGATAGGATAGGACAGAGGATAGGGTAGGGGATTTGATAGGATAGAGGATAGGATAGGATAGAGGATAGGATAGAGGATAGGATAGGATAGAGGATAGGATAGGATAGAGGGTAGGATCGGAAAGAGGATAGGATAGGATAGAGGATAGGAAAGGATAGAGGATAGGATAGGACAGAGGATAGGATAGGACAGAGGATGGGATAGGGGATTTGATAGGATAGGATAGAGGATAGGATAGACGATAGGATAGGATAGAGGATTGGATAGGATAGAGGATAGATGATAGGATAGGATAGAGGATAGAGGATAGGATAGGGGATTTGATAGGATAGAGGATAGGATAGTATAGAAGATAGGATAGGATAGAGGATAGGATAGGATAGAGGATAGGATAGGATAGAGGATAGGATAGGATAGAGGATAGGATAGGGGATTTGATAGGATAGATGATAAGGTAGGATAAAAGATAGGATAGGATAGAGGATAGGATAGGATAGAGGATAGGATAGACGATAGGATAGGATAGAGGATAGGATAGAGGATAGGATAGAGGATAGGATAGGATAGAGGATAGAGGATAGGATAGGATAGAGGATAAGATAGGGGATTTGATAGGATAGAGGATAGGATAGGATAGAGGATAGGATAGGATAGGATAGAGGATAGGATAGGATAGAGGATAGGATAGGATAGAGGATAGGATAGGATGGGATAGAGGATAGGATAGGATAGAGGATAGGATAGGATAGAGGACAGGATAGGATACAGGATTGGATAGGATACAGGAAAGGATAGGATAGAGGATAGGATAGGATAGAGGATAGGATAAGATAGAGGATAGGATAGGATAGAGGATAGGATAGGATAGGATAGAGGACAGAATAGGATACAGGATTGGATAGGATACAGGAAAGGATAGGATTGAGGATAGGATAGGATGGAGGATAGGATAGGATAGAGGATAGGATAGGATAGAGGATAGGATAGACGATAGGATAGGATAGAGGATTGGATAGGATAGAGGATAGATGATAGGATAGGATAGAGGATAGAGGATAGGATAGGATAGAAGATAGGATAGGATAGAGGATAGGATAGGATAGAGGATAGGATAGGATAGAGGATAGGATAGGATAGAGGATAGGATAGGGGATTTGATAGGATAGATGATAAGGTAGGATAAAAGATAGGATAGGATAGAGGATAGGATAGGATAGAGGATAGGATAGGATTGAGGATAGGATAGGATGGAGGATAGGATAGGGTAGAGGATAGGATAGGATAGAGGATAGGATAGACGATAGGATAGGATAGAGGATAGGATAGAGGATAGGATAGGATAGAGGATAGAGGATAGGATAGGATAGAGGATAAGATAGGGGATTTGATAGTATAGAGGATAGGATAGGATAGAGGATAGGATAGGATAGAGGATAGGATAGGATAGGATAGAGGATAGGATAGGATAGGATAGAGGATAGGATAGGATAGGATAGAGGATAGGATAGGATAGAGGATAGGATAGGATAGAGGACAGGATAGGATACAGGATTGGATAGGATACAGGAAAGGATAGGATAGAGGATAGGATAGGATAGAGGATAGGATAGGATAGAGGATAGGATAGGATAGAGGATAGAGGATAGGATAGGATAGAGGATAGGATAGGACAGAGGATAGGGTAGGGGATTTGATAGGATAGAGGATAGGATAGGATAGAAGATAGGATAGGATAGAGGATAGGATAGGATAGAGGATAGGATAGGATAGAGGATAGAGGATAGGATAGGATAGAGGATAGGATAGGATAGAGGATAGGATAGGATAGAGGATAGGATAGGACAGAGGATAGGGTAGGGGATTTGATAGGATAGAGGATAGGATAGGATAGAAGACAGGATAGGATAGAGGGCAGGATAGGATAGAGGATAGGATAGGATAGAGGATAGGATAGGATAGAGGATAGGATAGGATAGAAGATAGGATAGGATAGAGGACAGGATAGGATAGAGGATAGGATAGGATAGAGGATAGGATAGGATAGAAGATAGGATAGGATAGAGGATAGGATAGGATAGCGGATAGGATAGGATAGAGGATAGGATAGGACAGAGGATAGGATAGGGGATTTGATAGGATAGAAGATAGGATAGGATAGAGGATAGGATAGGATAGAGGATAGGATAGGATAGAGGATAGGATAGGATAGAAGATAGGATAGGATAGAGGATAGGATAGTATAGAGGATAGGATAGGATAGAGGATAGAGGATAGGATAGGATAGAGGATAGGATAGGATAGAGGATAGGATAGGATAGAGGATAGGATAGGATAGAGGATAGGATAGGACAGAGGATAGGGTAGGGGATTTGATAGGATAGAGGATAGGATAGGATAGAGGATAGGATAGAGGATAGGATAGGATAGAGGGTAGGATAGGATAGAGGACAGGATAGGATAGAGGATAGGATAGGATAGAGGATAGGATAGGATAGAAGATAGGGTAGGATAGATGATAGGATAGGATAGAGGATAGGATAGGATAGAGGATAGGATAGGATAGAAGATAGGATAGGATAGAGGATAGGATAGTATAGAGGATAGGATAGGATAGAGCATAGGATAGGATAGAGGATAGGATAGGATGGAGGATAGGATAGGATAGAGTATAGGATAGGATAGAGGATAGGATAGACGATAGGATAGGATAGAGGATAGGATAGGATAGAGGATAGGATAGGATAGAGGATAGGATAGGATAGAGGATAGGATAGGATAGAGGATAGGATAGGTCAGAGGATAGGATAGGGGATTTGATAGGATAGAGGATAGGATAGGATAGAGGATTGGATAGGATAGAGGATAGATGATAGGATAGGATAGAGGATAGGATAGGGGATTTGATAGGATAGAGGATAGGATAGGATAGAAGATAGGATAGGATAGAGGATAGATGATAGGATAGGATAGAGGATAGGATAGGATAGAGGATTGGATAGGATAGAGGATAGATGATAGGATAGGATAGAGGATAGGATAGGGGATTTGATAGGATAGAGGATAGGATAGGATAGAAGATAGGATAGGATAGAGGATAGATGATAGGATAGGATAGAGGATAGGATAGGGGATAGGATAGGATAGAGGATAGGATAGGATAGAGGATAAGATAGGATAGAGGATAGGATAGGATAGAGGATAGAGGATAGGAAAGAGGATAGGATAGAGGATAGGATAGGATAGAGGATAGAGGATAGGATAGGATAGAGGATAGGATAGGACAGAGGATAGGGTAGGGGTTTTGATAGGATAGAGGATAGGATAGGATAGAAGATAGGATAGGATAGAGGATAGGATAGGATAGAGGATAGGATAGGATAGAGGATAGGATAGGATAGAGTATAGGATAGGATAGAAGATAGGATAGGATAGAGGATAGGATAGGATAGAGGATAGGATAGGATAGAGGATAGGATAGGATAGAGGATAGGATAGGATAGAGGATAGGATAGGACAGAGGATAGGGTAGGGTATTTGATAGGATAGAGGATAGGATAGGATAGAGGATAGGATAGGATAGAGGATAGGATAGGATAGAGGATAGGATAGGATAGAAGATAGGATAGGATAGAGGACAGGATAGGATAGAGGATAGGATAGGATGGAGGATAGGATAGGATACAGGATTGGATAGGATACAGGAAAGGATAGGTTTGAGGATAGGATAGGATGGAGGATAGGATAGGATAGAGTATAGGATAGGATAGAGGATAGGATAGACGATAGGATAGGATAGAGGATAGGATAGGATAGAGCATAGGATAGGATAGAGGATAGGATAGGATAGAGCATAGGATAGGATAGAGGATAGGATAGGATAGAGGATAGGATAGGATAGAGGGTAGGATAGAATAGAGGACAGGATAGGATACAGGATTGGATAGGATACAGGAAAGGATAGGATTGAGGATAGGATAGGATGGAGGATTGGATAGGATAGAGTATAGGATAGGATAGAGGATAGGATAGACGATAGGATAGGATAGAGGATAGGATAGGATAGAGGATAGGATAGGATAGAGGATAGGATAGGATAGAGGATAGGATAGGACAGAGGATAGGATAGGGGATTTGATAGGATAGAGGATAGGATAGGATAGAGGATTGGATAGGATAGATTATAGATGATAGGATAGGATAGAGGATAGGATAGGGGATTTGATAGGATAGAGGATAGGATAGGATAGAAGATAGGATAGCATAGAGGATAGATGATAGGATAGGATAGAGGATAGGATAGGGGATAGGATAGGATAGAGGATAGGATAGGATAGAGGATAGGATAGGATAGAGGATAAGATAGGATAGAGGATAGGATAGGATAGAGGATAGAGGATAGGATAGGATAGAGGATAGGATAGGACAGAGGATAGGGTAGGGGATTTGATAGGATAGAGGATAGGATAGGATAGAAGATAGGATAGGATAGAGGATAGGATAGGATAGAGGATAGGATAGGATAGAGGATAGGATAGGATAGAGTATAGGATAGGATAGAAGATAGGATAGGATAGAGGATAGGATAGGATAGAGGATAGAGGATAGGATAGGATAGAGGATAGGATAGGACAGAGGATAGGGTAGGGGTTTTGATAGGATAGAGGATTGGATAGCATAGAAGATAGGATAGGATAGAGGATAGGATAGGATAGAGGATAGGATAGGATAGAGGATAGGATAGGGTAGAGGATAGGATAGGATGGAGTATAGGTACGGATAGATGATATTATAGGATAGAGGATAGGATATGATAGAGTATACGATATTATAGAGGGTAGGATAGGATAGAGCATAGGATAGGGGATTGGATAGGATAGAGGATAGATGATAGGATAGGATAGAGGATAGGATAGGGGATTTGATAGGATAGAGGATAGGATAGGATAGAGGATAGGATAGGATAGAGGATAGGATAGGATAGAAGATAGGATAGGATAGAGGATAGGATAGGATACAGGATTGGATAGGATACAGGAAAGGATAGGTTTGAGGATAGGATAGGATGGAGGATAGGATAGGATAGAGTATAGGATAGGATAGAGGATAGGATAGACGATAGGATAGGATAGAGGATAGGATAGGATAGAGGATAGGATAGGATAGAGGATAGGATAGGATAGAGGATAGGATAGGACAGAGGATAGGATAGGGGATTTGATAGGATAGAGGATAGGATAGGATAGAGGATTGGATAGGATAGAGGATAGATGATAGGATAGGATAGAGGATAGGATAGGGGATTTGATAGGATAGAAGATACGATAGGATAGAGGATAGGATAGGATAGAGGATAGGATAGGATAGAGGATAGGATAGGATAGAAGATAGGATAGGATAGAGGATAGGATAGTATAGAGGATAGGATAGGATAGAGGATAGAGGATAGGATAGGATAGAGGATAGGATAGGATAGAGGATAGGATAGGATAGAGGATAGGATAGGATAGACGATAGGATAGGATAGAGGATAGGATAGGACAGAGGATAGGGTAGGGGATTTGATAGGATAGAGGATAGGATAGGATAGAGGATAGGATAGAGGATAGGATAGGATAGAGGATAGGATAGGATAGAGGGTAGGATCGGAAAGAGGATAGGATAGGATAGAGGATAGGAAAGGATAGAGGATAGGATAGGATAGACGATAGGATAGGATAGAGGATAGGATAGGACAGAGGATAGGGTAGGGGATTTGATAGGATAGAGGATAGGATAGGATAGAGGATAGGATAGATGATAGGATAGGATAGAGGATAGAGGATAGGATAGGGGATTTGATAGGATAGAGGATAGGATAGTATAGAAGATAGGATAGGATAGAGGATAGGATAGGATAGAGGATAGGATAGGATAGAGGATAGGATAGGATAGAGGATAGGATAGGATAGAGGATAGGATAGGGGATTTGATAGGATAGATGATAAGGTAGGATAAAAGATAGGATAGGATAGAGGATAGGATAGGATAGAGGATAGGATAGGATTGAGGATAGGATAGGATGGAGGATAGGATAGGGTAGAGGATAGGATAGGATAGAGGATAGGATAGACGATAGGATAGGATAGAGGATAGGATAGAGGATAGGATAGAGGATAGGATAGGATAGAGGATAGAGGATAAGATAGGGGATTTGATAGGATAGAGGATAGGATAGGATAGAGGATAGGATAGGATAGGATAGAGGATAGGATAGGATAGAGGATAGGATAGGATAGAGGATAGGATAGGATGGGATAGAGAATAGGATAGGATAGAGGATAGGATAGGATAGAGGACAGGATAGGATACAGGATTGGATAGGATACAGGAAAGGATAGGATAGAGGATAGGATAGGATAGAGGATAGGATAGGATAGAGGATAGGATAGGATAGAGGATAGGATAGGATAGGATAGAGGACAGAATAGGATACAGGATTGGATAGGATACAGGAAAGGATAGGATTGAGGATAGGATAGGATGGAGGATAGGATAGGATAGAGGATAGGATAGGATAGAGGATAGGATAGACGATAGGATAGGATAGAGGATTGGATAGGATAGAGGATAGATGATAGGATAGGATAGAGGATAGAGGATAGGATAGGATAGAAGATAGGATAGGATAGAGGATAGGATAGGATAGAGGATAGGATAGGATAGAGGATAGGATAGGATAGAGGATAGGATAGGGGATTTGATAGGATAGATGATAAGGTAGGATAAAAGATAGGATAGGATAGAGGATAGGATAGGATAGAGGATAGGATAGGATTGAGGATAGGATAGGATGGAGGATAGGATAGGGTAGAGGATAGGATAGGATAGAGGATAGGATAGACGATAGGATAGTATAGAGGATAGGATAGAGGATAGGATAGGATAGAGGATAGAGGATAGGATAGGATAGAGGATAAGATAGGGGATTTGATAGTATAGAGGATAGGATAGGATAGAGGATAGGATAGGATAGAGGATAGGATAGGATAGGATAGAGGATAGGATAGGATAGGATAGAGGATAGGATAGGATAGGATAGAGGATAGGATAGGATAGAGGATAGGATAGGATAGAGGACAGGATAGGATACAGGATTGGATAGGATACAGGAAAGGATAGGATAGAGGATAGGATAGGATAGAGGATAGGATAGGATAGAGGATAGGATAGGATAGAGGATAGAGGATAGGATAGGATAGAGGATAGGATAGGACAGAGGATAGGGTAGGGGATTTGATAGGATAGAGGATAGGATAGGATAGAAGATAGGATAGGATAGAGGATAGGATAGGATAGAGTATAGGGTAGGATAGAAGATAGGATAGGATAGAGGATAGGATAGGATAGAGGATAGGATAGGATAGAGGATAGGATAGGATAGAGGATAGAGGATAGGATACAGGATTGGATAGGATACAGGAAAGGATAGGTTTGAGGATAGGATAGGATGGAGGATAGGATAGGATAGAGTATAGGATAGGATAGAGGATAGGATAGACGATAGGATAGGATAGAGGATAGGATAGGATAGAGGATAGGATAGGATAGAGGATAGGATAGGATAGAGGATAGGATAGGACCGAGGATAGGATAGGGGATTTGATAGGATAGAGGATAGGATAGGATAGAGGATTGGATAGGATAGAGGATAGATGATAGGATAGGATAGAGGATAGGATAGGGGATTTGATAGGATAGAAGATACGATAGGATAGAGGATAGGATAGGATAGAGGATAGGATAGGATAGAGGATAGGATAGGATAGAAGATAGGATAGGATAGAGGATAGGATAGTATAGAGGATAGGATAGGATAGAGGATAGAGGATAGGATAGGATAGAGGATAGGATAGGATAGAGGATAGGATAGGATAGACGATAGGATAGGATAGAGGATAGGATAGGACAGAGGATAGGGTAGGGGATTTGATAGGATAGAGGATAGGATAGGATAGAGGATAGGATAGAGGATAGGATAGGATAGAGGATAGGATAGGATAGAGGGTAGGATCGGAAAGAGGATAGGATAGGATAGAGGATAGGAAAGGATAGAGGATAGGATAGGACAGAGGATAGGATAGGACAGAGGATGGGATAGGGGATTTGATAGGATAGGATAGAGGATAGGATAGACGATAGGATAGGATAGAGGATTGGATAGGATAGAGGATAGATGATAGGATAGGATAGAGGATAGAGGATAGGATAGGGGATTTGATAGGATAGAGGATAGGATAGTATAGAAGATAGGATAGGATAGAGGATAGGATAGGATAGAGGATAGGATAGGATAGAGGATAGGATAGGATAGAGGATAGGATAGGGGATTTGATAGGATAGATGATAAGGTAGGATAAAAGATAGGATAGGATAGAGGATAGCATAGGATAGAGGATAGGATAGGATTGAGGATAGGATAGGATGGAGGATAGGATAGGGTAGAGGATAGGATAGGATAGAGGATAGGATAGACGATAGGATAGGATAGAGGATAGGATAGAGGATAGGATAGAGGATAGGATAGGATAGAGGATAGAGGATAGGATAGGATAGAGGATAAGATAGGGGATTTGATAGGATAGAGGATAGGATAGGATAGAGGATAGGATAGGATAGGATAGAGGATAGGATAGGATAGAGGATAGGATAGGATAGAGGATAGGATAGGATGGGATAGAGGATAGGATAGGATAGAGGATAGGATAGGATAGAGGACAGGATAGGATACAGGATTGGATAGGATACAGGAAAGGATAGGATAGAGGATAGGATAGGATAGAGGATAGGATAGGATAGAGGATAGGATAGGATAGAGGATAGGATAGGATAGGATAGAGGACAGAATAGGATACAGGATTGGATAGGATACAGGAAAGGATAGGATTGAGGATAGGATAGGATGGAGGATAGGATAGGATAGAGGATAGGATAGGATAGAGGATAGGATAGACGATAGGATAGGATAGAGGATTGGATAGGATAGAGGATAGATGATAGGATAGGATAGAGGATAGAGGATAGGATAGGATAGAAGATAGGATAGGATAGAGGATAGGATAGGATAGAGGATAGGATAGGATAGAGGATAGGATAGGATAGAGGATAGGATAGGATAGAGGATAGGATAGGGGATTTGATAGGATAGATGATAAGGTAGGATAAAAGATAGGATAGGATAGAGGATAGGATAGGATAGAGGATAGGATAGGATTGAGGATAGGATAGGATGGAGGATAGGATAGGGTAGAGGATAGGATAGGATAGAGGATAGGATAGACGATAGGATAGGATAGAGGATAGGATAGAGGATAGGATAGGATAGAGGATAGAGGATAGGATAGGATAGAGGATAAGATAGGGGATTTGATAGTATAGAGGATAGGATAGGATAGAGGATAGGATAGGATAGAGGATAGGATAGGATAGGATAGAGGATAGGATAGGATAGGATAGAGGATAGGATAGGATAGGATAGAGGATAGGATAGGATAGAGGATAGGATAGGATAGAGGACAGGATAGGATACAGGATTGGATAGGATACAGGAAAGGATAGGATAGAGGATAGGATAGGATAGAGGATAGGATAGGATAGAGGATAGGATAGGATAGAGGATAGAGGATAGGATAGGATAGAGGATAGGATAGGATAGAGGATAGGATAGGATAGAGGATAGGATAGGATAGAGGATAGGATAGGACAGAGGATAGGATAGGGGATTTGATAGGATAGAAGATAGGATAGGATAGAGGATAGGATAGGATAGAGGATAGGATAGGATAGAGGATAGGATAGGATAGAAGATAGGATAGGATAGAGGATAGGATAGTATAGAGGATAGGATAGGATAGAGGATAGAGGATAGGATAGGATAGAGGATAGGATAGGATAGAGGATAGGATAGGATAGAGGATAGGATAGGATAGAGGATAGGATAGGACAGAGGATAGGGTAGGGGATTTGATAGGATAGAGGATAGGATAGGATAGAGGATAGGATAGAGGATAGGATAGGATAGAGGATAGGATAGGATAGAGGGTAGGATAGGATAGAGGACAGGATAGGATAGAGGATAGGATAGGATAGAGGATAGGATAGGATAGAGGATAGGATAGGATAGAGGATAGGATAGGATGGGATAGAGGATAGGATAGGATAGAGGATAGGATAGGATAGAGGACAGGATAGGATACAGGATTGGATAGGATACAGGAAAGGATAGGATAGAGGATAGGATAGGATAGAGGATAGGATAGGATAGAGGATAGGATAGGATAGAGGATAGGATAGGATAGGATAGAGGACAGAATAGGATACAGGATTGGATAGGATACAGGAAAGGATAGGATTGAGGATAGGATAGGATGGAGGATAGGATAGGATAGAGGATAGGATAGGATAGAGGATAGGATAGACGATAGGATAGGATAGAGGATTGGATAGGATAGAGGATAGATGATAGGATAGGATAGAGGATAGAGGATAGGATAGGATAGAAGATAGGATAGGATAGAGGATAGGATAGGATAGAGGATAGGATAGGATAGAGGATAGGATAGGATAGAGGATAGGATAGGATAGAGGATAGGATAGGGGATTTGATAGGATAGATGATAAGGTAGGATAAAAGATAGGATAGGATAGAGGATAGGATAGGATAGAGGATAGGATAGGATTGAGGATAGGATAGGATGGAGGATAGGATAGGGTAGAGGATAGGATAGGATAGAGGATAGGATAGACGATAGGATAGGATAGAGGATAGGATAGAGGATAGGATAGGATAGAGGATAGAGGATAGGATAGGATAGAGGATAAGATAGGGGATTTGATAGTATAGAGGATAGGATAGGATAGAGGATAGGATAGGATAGAGGATAGGATAGGATAGGATAGAGGATAGGATAGGATAGGATAGAGGATAGGATAGGATAGGATAGAGGATAGGATAGGATAGAGGATAGGATAGGATAGAGGACAGGATAGGATACAGGATTGGATAGGATACAGGAAAGGATAGGATAGAGGATAGGATAGGATAGAGGATAGGATAGGATAGAGGATAGGATAGGATAGAGGATAGAGGATAGGATAGGATAGAGGATAGGATAGGATAGAGGATAGGATAGGATAGAGGATAGGATAGGATAGAGGATAGGATAGGACAGAGGATAGGATAGGGGATTTGATAGGATAGAAGATAGGATAGGATAGAGGATAGGATAGGATAGAGGATAGGATAGGATAGAGGATAGGATAGGATAGAAGATAGGATAGGATAGAGGATAGGATAGTATAGAGGATAGGATAGGATAGAGGATAGAGGATAGGATAGGATAGAGGATAGGATAGGATAGAGGATAGGATAGGATAGAGGATAGGATAGGATAGAGGATAGGATAGGACAGAGGATAGGGTAGGGGATTTGATAGGATAGAGGATAGGATAGAGGATAGGATAGGATAGAGGATAGGATAGGATAGAGGGTAGGATAGGATAGAGGACAGGATAGGATAGAGGATAGGATAGGATAGAGGATAGGATAGGATAGAAGATAGGATAGGATAGATGATAGGATAGGATAGAGGATAGGATAGGATAGAGGATAGGATAGGATAGAAGATAGGATAGGATAGAGGATAGGATAGTATAGAGGATAGGATAGGATAGAGCATAGGATAGGATAGAGGATAGGATAGGATGGAGGATAGGATAGGATAGAGTATAGGATAGGATAGAGGATAGGATAGACGATAGGATAGGATAGAGGATAGGATAGGATAGAGGATAGGATAGGATAGAGGATAGGATAGGATAGAGGATAGGATAGGATAGAGGATAGGATAGGTCAGAGGATAGGATAGGGGATTTGATAGGATAGAGGATAGGATAGGATAGAGGATTGGATAGGATAGAGGATAGATGATAGGATAGGATAGAGGATAGGATAGGGGATTTGATAGGATAGAGGATAGGATAGGATAGAAGATAGGATAGGATAGAGGATAGATGATAGGATAGGATAGAGGATAGGATAGGATAGAGGATTGGATAGGATAGAGGATAGATGATAGGATAGGATAGAGGATAGGATAGGGGATTTGATAGGATAGAGGATAGGATAGGATAGAAGATAGGATAGGATAGAGGATAGATGATAGGATAGGATAGAGGATAGGATAGGGGATAGGATAGGATAGAGGATAGGATAGGATAGAGGATAAGATAGGATAGAGGATAGGATAGGATAGAGGATAGAGGATAGGATAGAGGATATGATAGAGGATAGGATAGGATAGAGGATAGAGGATAGGATAGAATAGAGGATAGGATAGGACAGAGGATAGGGTAGGGGTTTTGATAGGATAGAGGATAGGATAGGATAGAAGATAGGATAGGATAGAGGATAGGATAGGATAGAGGATAGGATAGGATAGAGGATAGGATAGGATAGAGTATAGGATAGGATAGAAGATAGGATAGGATAGAGGATAGGATAGGATAGAGGATAGGATAGGATAGAGGATAGTATAGGATAGAGGATAGGATAGGATAGAGGATAGGATAGGACAGAGGATAGGGTAGGGTATTTGATAGGATAGAGGATAGGATAGGATAGAAGATAGGATAGGATAGAGGACAGGATAGGATAGAGGATAGGATAGGATAGAGGATAGGATAGGATAGAGGATAGGATAGGATAGAAGATAGGATAGGATAGAGGATAGGATAGGATAGAGGATA